>NC_058081.1:56644469-56741713 GCF_014858855.1 Bufo gargarizans | reverse complement strand
TATTTGTTGTTTGCTTCACAATAAAAAAAAGATCTTCAAAGTTGTAGGGATGTTCTGTAAATTACATGATGCAAATCCTCAAACAATTGATGTTAATTACAGGTTGTGAGGCACCAAAATACGAAAAAAGTCAAGGGGGGTGAATACCTTTCAAGGCACTGTATATAGTTGTTATGGACTATTGATACAAAATGGATACTTGCTTGTTGAGCTAAGATGGTGGCCAGGCATTCAGCCAACACCTATAAACTAGAATCTTACTTTGTGTTTTTATCATGTGTTTCTTTGTGGTTTCTGTTCAGCTCAAGCAAGCAGCTACAAAGAAAGAAGTAACGGTTTCACCCAGGGGGGAGGGAGAAGGAATTTCCTCTGGCCGTCAAGGTTACAGAAAAGTAGAGAGTTCATAGCCAATAGAAAATATATACTTTATCTTTCACCCCCCTCCCACTCCCTCCTCTCATGAAACCCATGTTGTTTTCAGAAATAAACCAGAGATACTGATTAACTCCATGTAGTGAGTTGTCTGTCTGATCTCTCCGTGCACGTATCTTAATTAATTAATTTGGAGCAGTACATCAACTGAACTGGCAGCTTTGTCAGAACCAGAACAATTTTGGCACCCAACGTGGGGCTCGAGGATTGGACCCTCTGTTCCCGTACCCCCAGAGACCAGACGAGGAGAGGCGCACTAACGGACACCGGGATCGCAACCCGTGATATGAGGTAGGAAAATTGAGTCATCTTGCCTATAAAGTGTCCCCTGGTGTAGCCTCTTGGTGTTCGTCTGAGGGAGGGGTGCGGAAGCAGTCTGGGACGTCCTCGAGGGCATGAAAGTAAGAACCCCATATGTTTTCTTAAAGTCTTGATGTACTGTGTTGTGCCTATAAGTTGTGAAGACCCTGTTGACAAGTATCATTGACTGAGACACGGAGTTCTCCTGTGTTCCTGTATCGGAGTTCAGCCCGGTGTCTGACTCGAATCTCCATAAAGGGGACGATCACAGATGGGTGGAGAGCGGTTCGCGGTAGCCCAGAGTGTGCTGACCGGGACTCAAAGGTCTTCACGTCCAGTGATTACTCTATGCAGAGGTCTTTAGGCGGCTTCAGTAGGTACGAGAGATAATGGGAAATGAGGAAAGTGTCCCGAAGGGTTACTGTTCACCTGAACAGTACGTGGCGGACAGGAGAGGCAAACGTTTCATAAAAGGATTAAGTAAGTTGGAGAAGAGTTAAAGGTGTCTGTAAAGGAGGCATCCTCATAAAAGGATTAAGTAAGTTGGAGAAGAGTTAAAGGTGTCTGTAAAGGAGGCATCCTATGTAGTGCTACCTGGCAAGTGCTGTTAAACGAGAAGAGAGGGAAGTTAGAAGATGATAATTGACAGACATGGTCCGTGTGTGGTTGGACTGTAGTAAAGAATTTGAACAGACCGGGGGGAACTAAATTTTGATGAGAAAAGACAGAGATATTTCTGTAAGCCTGGTGTTGCATTGATACATGACTAGCCACCACCCTATAATGGCGCCGGGAAGAGAAGCAGGTGGGTGGACCTGCAAAACATGTGGTCAACAGAATCCCTCCTCCCGTGATACGTGCCTTCCCTGTGGGGTTCCCCACCCACAAAACCACACCTTGGTAACTACTCCCCGGCACGTCCCATCACTTCCCGTGTTAGCTACAGCGCCATCTTGTCCCCAGGCAACGCCCATGAACGGACCTTTAATATCATTCGGTCCGGACCCCCCCCGTCACTCCTATGTCACCCTTGCCCCTTCCTACTACCTTGTACCCGATGATAAACCCGGACGGTACATTCATGCTACCCCACTCACCTGCCACCCTTACTCCTATAATGGTAGGGGGGCAACCTGATGAAGCAGAACAGGGGGATGCAGACGGTGCTGCAGAATCCACAATGGGCATACAAAATGCACCGGGTAATATGCAGACTCCTTCGCGGGGTACCCCGACAGACTACGGGGATCCGCCAACTTTACCCCTGGCACCACAGTGGACTGTACCCATGACCGTGCGCCCATCACGACGTTCACAAGATCAAATACTGCAGGGTCGGATTACAGAGTTACAAAAGAACTTACAGAAAATTGAGCAGGGAAACCTTGAGACACTGAAAGAAGCCCTAGCACTTAACCGGCCACAGGGACCACCAAAATATGTGTCTTTCACCCCACAACAGTTATTCACCATAGTGAATTTACTGCCTGACCCTGAGACCCATCCCATGCCCTTTTTCAGGAAGCTGTCCCAAGTGCATCAAACCTATGGGTGCACATGGTCGGACCTGCAAAGTATAGTGGAAAACAAGACAGGTGAATACTCCTCACTGATAATGGATCAAATCCACATCCCTGAACTTAAAAGGTGCTAACTTTGACCCCCAAGATCATGAGTCTGGAGAATTCT
This sequence comes from Bufo gargarizans, assembly GCF_014858855.1. Taxonomy (NCBI): domain Eukaryota; kingdom Metazoa; phylum Chordata; class Amphibia; order Anura; family Bufonidae; genus Bufo; species Bufo gargarizans. The sequence goes on along the minus strand of NC_058081.1, from coordinate 56,739,292 downwards.
TTATAGAACAACTACAGAAATGGACAAAAGCTAAATTTGCAGATCATTCCATGCAGATCATTCCACCACATTGCAGGACAGCTGCGGGGGATCAGTTGACCCCCACCTTTTTTCTTTTCACAGAAATGTTAGTTTCTGCTGTGTTAGTTTAAGCTCCTCTTTCTGATAAGAAACTGTCTCGCTTCTTGGTCTTTGTGGTTTTCACTCAAATTATGTGACACCCACGGCTGCCGGATGTCTGACAATAAAATTCTGCACTGATTTATATGAGCGAGGGGATTCGCTGCAAACCATTTTGCACCTCATCCCCAATACTCTCTGGGCCAGAGGACCCCAGGATATTGGATACCTCAGTGTCCCACCAGTCACTGTGACCCTGAAGGACCCCAAAGTCCTACCATACAAAGAGACTGGACCCAGTAGCCAGAGAAGCCCCTTCCTGTGTCAGAGCTATCCATGCTGCCAGCTCTCTTCTAAACGTCACATCTGACGTTGTGCTAGGTCATCCCCTCACTATTCTGGCTCTCCATGACGTTTCTGCCATCCTCCAGCAGACTCAACCTAAACACCTCACTGCACAGCGCCACCTCCGGCTTCCGTGTAGTTTGCTTCTGCCAGATAATGTCACCATTCAGAGGTGCCGCATCCTCAATCCTGCTGCACTCCTTCCTCTTCCAAGGGGGGAGTATACTGGAGAATCTGAAGATTTTATTGATCTACAGGCACACTCGAGCTGACACCTCTGAAGCCAGAGGAAACGCCCTAGCTGACCAAGCTGCGAAGGAAGCAGCAGTGAAAGAGGAAAGAGTCCAGTCAGACCAGATTATGATAACACAGGAAGACCTGGGAACAAGAAGAAATCACATGGGACCTCCTGAAACAAATACAGAAACAGGTACACGCCACAAGAAAAATTGGATTGGCTAAAAGAGTCAGCCCAAGAAGAGAAAGAATCTGGACTGTGGACCCAAGGAAGGAGAGCATCTCTGCCCAAAGCTCTCTATCCTCTGATAGCTTCAATAGCTCATGGGCCCACCCATCAATCTAAGACCATCATGAAAGAACTAATAGACAATGGCCCCAGGTATAACCCCTGTCCTGGTGAGGCATACTCAGTCTTGCCTCATCTGTGCGCAGTGCAACCCGGGAAGACCTGAGCCTACACCAACCAAATGTCTCCCCAAAGCCCAGTACCCGTTCCAACGGATTCAAATTGACCACATCCAGATGCCAATGTGCCAAGGGTTTCAATATGTGCTAGTAGTGATAGACTTGTTCTCTGGGTGGCCAGAAGCCTACCCCGTCCGAAACCAGACAGCAACCACTACTGCAAAAAAACTGATGCAGGAGCTTGTCTGTAGGTTCGGAGTACCTGAGGTCATTGAGAGTGATCAGGGCCCAGCATTCACTGCTAGATTAACCCAAGAAGTCTGGAAGATGGTAGGGTCACACTTAGCCTATCACACACCCTACAGACCCCAAAGCGGCGACAAAGTCAAACGACTGAACGGGGTACTGAAGTCCAAGATGCTGAAAATGACTGGGGAGACAGGGCTCAGTTGGGTACAATGCCTGCCAATAGCACTATTTTCAGTTAGACACACCCCTAGGCCTCCACACCAAATTTTGTTTAGGACACGGCCTAGGATGGGACAGTACTTCCCACAGTAATTGCAAATGCATTATGAATCTGTTGCTAAATATGTGATTGCCCTGAGTAAACAATTGTCTAATATATGTGCACAAGTTTTCTCTTCCATTCCAGATCCTGACTCCCTAGAGGGAATACACACTCTCAAACCTGGAGAGTGGGTGGTGGTCAAGAAACACGTCAGAAACGCCCTCGAACCACGATACAAGGGGCCTTACCAGGTGTTGCTGACTACCCCGACCTCTGTGAAACTCGATGGAGGCTTACCTGGATCCACGCCTCACATTGTAAAAGAGTAAAGGTTGTCCCGACGACCCTGGAACAATAAGCCATGAGGATTCACATACTGATCATGACTTTGACAGTGGGCATATCTGCAGTGTTCACGCCACTGGGTAATGAATGGGACACTGGGCTAATGTCACATGTTTTCCTAGCTGGACACACTGTTATTGCCTCCAAGTACAAACCAAAGGTATGACATTTAGTCCACACATACACTCAGGTTGCAATGATTCAAAAACAGACAGCCACGTGCAGTGTATTGGTGTAGATGCTGAGAACGGAAAGGATCTGCCCTGTAACAACCGTACTGTACAGGATCTCCTGACAGGTATATTAGCTAACGACACCGAAAGTCAGTCAAAAGGATATGAGTTGGCGAAAGGGACACAATTAGCCAAACTAATTACCCGATTATTCAATGGCACAGCAGTAGCAGTTCCAGACGACATATACTTAGTTTGTGGACACAAAGTGTACAAATGGTTATCCGAGAATGTCACAGGACTGTGCACCATCGCCAGGCTTACTCCTGCCACCTTTATAGTACCACACTCTGAAATTGGCATAAATGCAGTACCTAAACACACCTTGTATCATAGGGCCAAAGATAACACACCCAGACCAAATGGCAAGCCACATGTAGTAGAGATGAGCATTACCAACAAAATTGTTAGTTCCATCTTCATATATCCCATGATAGCGCAGATGTGGGATCATCTGGTAGTAGCAACAGACTACCTGGATGACCAAATATGGGAAGTGATGAGACTTATGAATACCTCAAACATTGTGCAAAACCAGTTAATCATTGTCACCAACCAACACACATTAGTTCTAGATTATGTTACAGCTAAAGATGGAGGTATGTGCCAGGTTGTGGGACCCTCTTGTTGCCATTACATAGACCCGCAGGGTAATTTGCAAGTTAAGGTGGGTATAGAGGAAATGGCGGATTTAAGAGATAAATGGCTGGACGCACATAAAGCTGGTAAAGATACATGGTGGTCTGATACCTTCTCTTCCCTTAACCCCAATAACTGGTTCAAAGGTATTGGGGGTTGGCTCATGGGAATTGTCCAGGTAATATTGCAGGTAGCCCTAATAATATTGGTGATATATGTAGTGATTAAGCTCGTTCTTATTTGTGTGACCCGCTTTTCAAAAAGAATGAAGAAAACTGATGAACGACCTATTATGCTCCTCTATGATGAAGAAGGACAGAAGGAAACATCGTTCAACACAGCTCCCCCTCCTCACAATGATGCCTGGCTGAGATAGGGTGAGATGAATCCCAGGGTATTACCACAAGTCCGAGCAACCGGGAGCCTACCTATAAGGGGTAGGTTGTCGCCACTGCGGGTGAAGAGGATACGAATGGTATGCCCAGGGGATTCGCTAGGCGAAGGGAAAGTCTACAATCAAGTCTCCAAGGGGGGACTGTTATGGACTATTGATACAAAATGGATACTTGCTTGTTGAGCTAAGATGGTGGCCAGGCATTCAGCCAACACCTATAAACTAGAATCTTACTTTGTGTTTTTATCATGTGTTTCTTTGTGGTTTCTGTTCAGCTCAAGCAAGCAGCTACAAAGAAAGAAGTAACGGTTTCACCCAGGGGGGAGGGAGAAGGAATTTCCTCTGGCCGTCAAGGTTACAGAAAAGTAGAGAGTTCATAGCCAATAGAAAATATATACTTTATCTTTCACCCCCCTCCCACTCCCTCCTCTCATGAAACCCATGTTGTTTTCAGAAATAAACCAGAGATACTGATTAACTCCATGTAGTGAGTTGTCTGTCTGATCTCTCCGTGCACGTATCTTAATTAATTAATTTGGAGCAGTACATCAACTGAACTGGCAGCTTTGTCAGAACCAGAACATAGTTTTGTCTATATATAAAGTTAGTACTATGAAGATGAAGGGGGTATCCTCAAGCATTCAGTGTGCTTGGGGACACCCTGTGTATTTACATTTTATTTAGCCTCTATTTCTGAAGTGTTTCTGCCAGTATTCAAACTCATTATCCTCTACATTAAAGGCAAGAACCTTAACCACTGAGCTTTAGAGCTCAATGGTAAAATCCTAAGCAGTAGTTTCCCATGTATTATGTATTCATATATTACATTTACAATTATATTTATTATGGCACAAAATAAATTTAGAATTACTAAAAAAAATATGCAATTACTAAAAAAAAATCTAAAATTATACTTCTGCTATATATGAAAACATAATACATGGGAAACTACTATTGAGGTTTATCTGCTGCAGTTTAACATTGTGTTGTCTAGCTCAGTGGTTAAAGGTATTCTGAAGAAGAAAAGGAGGTAAAATTCATTTGGGTGGTAAGTTGCATGACCGAGCAATAAACGGTGAAAGGAGTGTAGTGCAGAATTGTAAAAAGTGGTCTGGTCATTAAGGGTGTTTAAGCTAGGGGGGCTGAGGTGGTTAAAGGGATTCTGTCATCAGATTTTACCCCTATAACCTAAACATATGCTCATGTCCAGACTAATAAGAAGAATCCTAAGCTGGCCTTATTAAACCTCACTGTCTGAATGGAGCCTTACAGGGGGGTGATCAGGGAGTCTATATAGGATGATCACCCCCCTGTAAGGCTCCATTCAGACGTCCGTATGTGTTTTGCGGATCCGATCCGTGATCCGTAAAACACATACGGACGTCTGAATGGAGCCTTACAGGGGGGTGATCATCCTATATAGACTCCCTGATCACCCCCCTGTAAGGCTCCATTCAGACGTCCGTATGTGTTTTGCGGATCCGCAAAACACATACGGACATCTGAATGGAACCTTACAGGGAGTGTTCAATGACAGGGGGGTGATCAATGACAGGGGGTGATCAGGGAGTCTATATGGGGTGATCACCCCCCTGTCATTGATCACCCCCCTGTAAGGCTCCATTCAGACGTCCGTATGTGTTTTGCGGATCCGATCCGTGGATCCGTAAAACACATACGGATGTCTGAATGGAGCCTTACAGGGGGGTGATCAGGGAGTCCATATGGGGTGATCACCCCCCTGTCATTGATCACCCCCCTGTAAGGCTCCATTCAGACGTCTGTATGTGTTTTGCGGATCCGATCCGTGGATCCGTAAAACACATACGGACGTCTGAATGGAGCCTTACAGGGGGGTGATCATCCTATATAGACTCCCTGATCACCCCCCTGTAAGGCTCCATTCAGACGTCTGTATGTGTTTTGCGGATCCGATCCGTGGATCCGTAAAACACATACGGATGTCTGAATGGAGCCTTACAGGGGGGTGATCAATGACAGGGGGGTGATCAGGGAGTCTATATGGGGTGATCAGGGGTTAATAAGGGGTTAATAAGTGACGGGGGGGGGGGGTGTAGTGTAGTGTGGTGCTTGCTGCTACTTACTGAGCTGCCTGTGTCCTCTGGTGGTCGATCCAAGCAAAAGGGACCACCAGAGGACCAGGTAGCAGGTATATTAGACGCTGTTATCAAAACAGCGTCTAATATACCTGTTAGGGGTTAAAAAAAATCGCATCTACAGCCTGCCAGCGAACGATCGCCGCTGGCAGGCTGTAGTGTAGATCTACTCGCTTACCTGCAGTTCCTGTGAACGCGCGTGCCTGTGTGCGCGCGTTCACAGGAAGTCTCGCGTCTCGCGAGATGACGCACCGATGCGTGACTCTGCCTGAGACAGCTGCCTCCGGACCGCGATCCTGCATTAGGCGGTCCGGAGGCGGTTAAGGTTCTTGATTTAATGTAGATGGTGATTAGTTTGAATCACAAAAATAGGCATTTTTTAGCAAGACTCCTCCTTTCCACCCCTTCCCCTTGTCTATATGTTTGATGTCATATACGTGTCTCAGCATACTCTTCGTTTGGGAATTCTTCTCAATGTTGGCGGCTTTCGCTGTCGCCACTTTTGATGTCCTATTGGAACGTATTGCCCATTCTAATATTGTGCTATTCTGCTGTCGATTTGTCGTGTGATGTTTTGATTTGATACTCGAGACACGATGTTGTACTATATTGTGCCTTTTTAATAAAAGAAATTGAACAACAAAAATAGCCAATTGCGGAATGCATGCAGGCCGTTATCCGTATTTTGCGGATCTGCAAAACTCTACGGTCATGTGAATACGCCCTAAACAAAACTTTAACTTGCAGTGTGTCCCCCCAACAGTGGAAAATGTCCTTTTAAATAAAAAATAAAAAATGATGCAAAACGTAAAATATGATCAATCAATAACACCCCATTTTTAACCTGTGTAAAATTGGCCGGTATTTTTTGTTGAGAAAGGTGGCACCTCTAGCAGCAATAAAGATGGCTTTCCTCATGGCACATTCCGCATTTCTTCAGACCATGGTGTCTCTCTCCTTGTGACACACTTACCCTCACCCTAAACAGGCACTTCCAGACTGTGTTATCTCCTCCTGCACACACTTTGTGGATTACACTGTGTCAGGCTGGCTGGTCTTTGTGGTCCATGCCTGGCTTCTTCACAGGTCTCATCAGGGTGCAGGAGCTAAGGCCTGTTTCACACTTGTGTTGTTAATTCTGGTTTTGTGATCCGGCAGAGAATCTCAAAACTGGAATTTAACTGATCCGTTTTGATTTTGACGATCAGAATGCATCCGTTCCGTTAGGAAGTATTTGTGTGAAATTCAAAAGGATCCGTCAATGGGTGACGGATCTGTTTTTTAGGATCCTAAAAACGACATCTGTAACCATTGACTTATATTGTTTTTTAGTGACGGATCCGGTTTGTTCTGTTTTCATGACCAGATACAAAACCACAGCTTGCAGCAGTTTGGTGTCCGTCACAAAACGGAATGCTGGCGGAACGGAAGAAATCCTGATGCATCCTGAACAGATTTATTTTCTTTCAGAATGCATTAGGACTAAACGAAACCGTTTTTTTCCGGTTTTGAGATACTCTGCCGGATCTCAATACCGGAAAACAACAACGCAAGTGTGAAACAGGCCTAAGAAGTGTAATTCAGCGACCCCCCTGCTCCAGGCTATGCTTCTTCACCGCAATGCTCAGCTTCTCTGTGGCCCTATCTATGCCCTGAGATGATGTAACTTTATGACTAGTATCTCCCACCTCTACTTGCTAGCTGACTAAAATGCTGAAGTATGGCTGGATCTGTCCCCAGCAGCAGCTTCTCTCCAGCTCACTGCATAAGAACTACTGACACGAGGTCTGCAGAGCACTGATATTTTTCATCTCCCAGGCACCTGTTCTCCCTTTGACTTGAGGACCTGCATAACTACTATAAAACATATTATCATAGTATAATAAATATATTATCCAAAGCAATAAGGCCAAAGGTAGTATAGGAGTAGAAGGAGATCTGTGGAGAAGAGCTGGACCCTGCCAACAGAAGCAGACTGGCCATAGACCCTGCAGGGGGCTGATGCCCAGGGGGCTACCCAAGCTATTCTCATGGCCGCCAGCCGGGTACATAACGATCTGATGCTCTCAGCATTAATTACTGTAGGAGCATCAGGCCAACTGTATTGTCATCCTCAGGATGCTGATACAGTTTCATACTGTGGTGCAGGTGGCAGTATTTGTGCTGCACTGTAGTATTTAGTTCTGCTGGGGTATTATTTTGTCCTGCACTACAGTATTGCTGGCCTCGTCTACTTCGGTTGGCCACTTTCTGTTAGTCTGGACCCAGGGCCACTTTAACTGTTCCTTACTGAAAATACAGTGACCCTGAGAATTCTGCTAATTGGGTCCATACAAAAGCCAATGACATGATGGGGTTGGGGGCGTACAAGTGACAACCACTCCTCTTAGGCCCCTTTCACATGGACGAGTTTTCCGCGCGGGTGCAATGCGTGAGGTGAACGTATTGCACCTGCACTGAATCCGGACCCATTCATTTCTATGGGTCTGTGCACATAAGCGGTGATTTTCACGCATCACTTGTGCGTTGGGTGAAAATTGCAGCAAGCTCTATTTTGTGCGTTTTTCACGCAACGCAGGCCCCATAGAAGTGTATGGGGCTGCGTGAAAATCGCAAGCGTCCGAAAGCAAGTGTGGATGCGGTGCGATTTTCACGCATGGTTGCTAGGTGATGATCGAGATGGAGACCCGATCTTTATTATTTTTCCTTATAACATGGCTATAAGGGAAAATAATAGCATTCTGAATACAGAATGCATAGTAAAATAGGGCTGGAGGGGTTAAAAATTTTTTTTAACTCACCTTAATCCACATGTTCGTGCAGCCCGCATCTCTTCTGTCTTCATCTGTGAGGAATAGGACCTTTGATGACGTCTCTATGCTCATCACATGGTCCGTCACATGATCCATCACCATGGTAAAAGATCATGTTACGGACCATGTGATGAGCGCAGTGACGTCATCAAAGGTCCTATTGCTCACAGATGAAGACAGAAGAGAAGCCGGCTGCGCGAACAAGTGGATTAAGGTGAGTTAAATTATTTATATTTTTTTTAACCCCTCCAGCCCTATTGTACTATGCATTCTGTATTCATTTTCCCTTAGAACCATGTTCTAAGGGAAAATAATAACATCTACACAACCTTGAACCCAAACCTGAACTTCTGTGAAGAAGTTCGGGTCTGGGTGCCACATTCAGTTTTTGATCACGCGCGTGCAAAACTCATTGCACCCGCGCGATAAAAACTGAACAACGGAACGCAATCGCAGTCAAAACTGACTGAAATTGCATACCTACTCGCGCGGGTTTTCCGCAACGCATCCGGACACGCTCGTGTGAAAGAGGCCTTAGGCTTCATGGCAGGGAAGGGGTGGGAGTATTCTCAGAGGCCAGTGTGGTCCAATGGGGCTGGGATGGAGCTAGAAATAACGACTATTACTCTGAAGGTAAAATGTGAAAGGGGGAACTCCATTAGCTGAAGACCCATCCAGGCTAGGGTGAACTCTTAAAGGGGTTGTCTGAAACCCAAAAACTTTTACAGGGCTGCTGAGGAGGGAGCGATGACTAAAACTAAACAAAAAAACTAACATTTCTTCAATAGATTCTGGTACCAGCACCATGGCTCCCAACTCCTTTGCTTCTAGTCCCTGCTGGACTGGATGTACAATGAGTTGTCTACATGCACATCACCACTGCCACCTGATCACTGGTCTCAGCAGTGACGTGGTCTCAATGGCACATGACCACTGGGGCTCAGGCTCAGGCGTCATGTGCTGTCATTGACTGGTTGGCGGTGGTGATATGCATGTAGACCGCACATCATACTTCCAGTCCAGCAGAAACAGGAAGCAGCGGAGACAGGAGCCACCGCACTGGAACAGGGACCTATCAAAAAAGTTTTTTTTTTTTTTTTTTTTCTTCTAGGGTATCACACCTTCCCAGTCACCCTGCAAAGGTTTTTGGGTTTTGGACAACCCCTTTAAAGCAGGGTCTGCTGCAAAGCATCCTGGTCCATCATAACAGGACAATGAAAATGGTATTTAGGAACAAATCCTGTATGAGTATATGTCCTATATGGGAATATCGAGAACTGCATCTTCCCTTCTTGTATGGGTTGGGGGTGTAACCTGATGGTCTTGAGCCTCAATGATAACAGGGGCCATGTATAATACTGGCGTCTCCCCCTCGAGCACCAGATCCCGCTCCTCCTATAGCCATTTCCTTCTAACTTACATCCTCAGTGTGAGGAAGCAGGAGCTGCAGGGGCTCGCCCTGTGTACACAGCGTCATGTGTGTCATTAGTGCGGAACAAGGAACTCCAGCCGATCGTCACCCTGACATTATACAAGGGACCTATCCAGATGAGTACACAAAAAGAGGACAGCAACAGGAAATGTAAATGTCTGACACTACCGCATGAGCCACCTTCAGGAAGTCAGAGATAATCTGGCATTGCCCCAGTGTTACTCCAAACAACATGACAGGTAAAACCTGCTCGGCAGCGTTAAAGGGGTCATCCGGGTATACATTTTTCCCTTTCCCTGTGCTTTCCCTACCAGGCCCTGCAATGTACTAATGTACTTGCAATACTTTTTCTGCCTCCCTTTGGAGATTGGGAGAGTGGTCACATGACTGCACCCTCTGGAGAGATTGGTAGAGTGGTCACATGACTGCACCCTCTTCTACCTACCTCCAGAGAGCAGGAGAGTGGTCACATGACTATGCCCTCTATTCTGCCTCCCTCCGGAGATCAGGAGAGTGATCACATGACTACGCCCTCTATTCTGCCTCCCTCCAGAGATCGGGAGAGTGGTCACATGACTGCGTCCTTTATTTTGCCTCCCTCCGGAGAACGGGAGAGTGGTCACATGACTGCACCCTCTAAGGAAAGTGGTTACATGACTGCACCCTCTAAGGAAAGTGGTCACATGACATTGCCATCTATTCTGCCTCCCTCCAGAGATCGGGAGAATGGTCACATGACTGCACCCTCTGAGGAAAGTGGTCACATGACTGCACCCTCTATCAGTGGTGTATACTGGTTTTGTGCTGCCCTAGGCGAGACTAAACTCGGGCACCCCCCTAATATAAATTTGACCCACCCCTTCTCCCCCTCTAACCACCCAACGGGTCCCAACCCCCTTACCCCATAAAACAACTAAGTAATAGATTTTTTGTGAATTACTGTAATTTAAGTACTTACAGTTTTTGAAGACAGCAGGCTCAGGGATCGGTGCATTGGTGGCCGGGGCCTGGCCTCAGTGTTCAGGGTGACCATGTGTAGGATCCGTTCTGCACTTGGACGGCAACGCGCGGACACAAAAGGCAGGGGAGGTCTGGAGGAGGAAGTAACTCTTTCAACTCCTTCACTATGCGGCACCGGCGATACCGTTTGCATAGTGAAGGATTGGATCGGACAAGGAGCAATGAAAATATTTAGCATATTGTGTAACTATCACTAAGCAAACAAGGCATTTTGCCGCCCCATTGGCAAGTGCCGCCCTAGGCAAATGCCTTGTTTGCCTTGTGATAGATACACCCCTGCCCTCTATTCTGCCTCCCTCTGGAGATCGGGAGAGTGGTCACATGACGTCGCCCTCTATTCTGCCTCCTCCAGAGATCGGGAGAGTGGTCCCTGGCGTCGCCCTCTATTCTGCCTCCCTCCGGAGATCGGGAGAGTGGTCACATGACTGCACCCTCTATTCTGCCTCCCTCCGGAAATCGGGAGAATGGTCACATGACGTCGCCCTCTATTCTGCCTCCCTCCGGAGATCAGGAGAGTGGTCACATGACTGCACCCTCTTTTCTGCCTCCCTCCAGAGATCAGGAGAGTGGTCACATGACTGCACCCTCTATTCTGCCTCCCTCCAGAGATCGGGAGAGTGGTCACATGACGTCGCCCTCTATTCTGCCTCCTTCCAGAGATCGGTAGAGTGGTCACATGACGTTGCCCTCTATTCTGCCTCCCTCCGGAGATCGGGAGAGTGGTCACGTAACTGCACCCTCTGTGGAGGCTGTATTTCCTCTGACATCATGACCAGGCCTCCCATGATCCCTCTGTCATAACCCCCACCCAAATGGTTGTGATGTCAGACTTATGTGACCTTGGAATGGGCTGGTCGATGCAGGGTAAGGGCAGTCTACTGCTGCTTCCTCAGTGCGGCTGCGCCGGGTGTAGATGTGACGTCATCTACACACCAGTTCTGGGTTTGCATTTCACAAGAAGCATTGCCTGATGTGAATGATGCCTCGCACAAAAGAGCTCTCAGAAGACCTAAGATTAAGAAGCACAGCTGAAAGGACACGTCCCCTGAGAGAATGCACAACCCAGGTCACCACACTTCCCATAAACCACCTCCAAGGGAAAGACAGAATCATCCACAGATGGTAACACTATGCAGGTAAACACCATCCATTTAGATAGAGGATCTGAGGTGACCCGTGCTCGACTCATGGCATACGTATGTAAAATATAATAAAATAAAAAAATCCTCAATGGACACCTTTTCAGACTTTGTCCTGAAGACATCAGGGTAATGCAGGTGAGGCTGTAAAGTGGGAGTAGCATGGAGTCGGACTTTGAAATGATTATCTCATTTTAAGGCCAAATCCGCATACTCCTGGACTGAATTTGTTGACTTTTCTTAAGTTGGTCTGAAATCCTGCTGTCAGGGATATGAACGTCTTAGGGGTGATGGTAGGATCTTCTGGTCTAGGACATCTCTGTTCTGAATGAGGGGAATGGTATACATTATGCCTAGAGGGTTTTCACTCCGTTTTTGAACCCCCTGTGTCATGCTCCGCCCCCCTGAGGCCTTGCACTAGGTATAACACAGTGGATAAGTGTTGCCTGGACTGTTCTTTTAAAGCCTTCAAAAAGTGCCGGGAAGTTGACCGAAGGTACCAGGGGAAGGCCCATGAGCCCTGGTGCGAGAGTCCAGCTTGGGTCCCCCTTCCCTCAGTGCTTTGTGGCCAGGAGCGGGGGAGCACATAGCCTTCCTGGTGCCTGAGGCAAAAATTGAAACAGCACTCCTCCATGTCAAATTCTTGACCTAACCCCTTCCCTCCAGCCAGAGGTGTAACTTGACCAGCATGCACCTTCTATAATACCGGTGTCTTCTTATGCAGCACAAGGGTCTTTGGGCCCCTCAGGCTCCTGGGCCCGGTAGCGACTGCTCCCTCTGCACCCCCTATAGCTACTCCCCTGGAAGGAACAGCAGCAGTAGATCTATCTCACATACAAGAAATAAATTATCGGAACACTAACCTAGGGGGTGCAATATCATCCTCTAAATGGTCTGTCCATGAAAAAGTGCCCTATACAGTGCCTACAATAATCCATACAGTGCCTAGGAAGCGCCATACAGTTCCTAAAATGCCTCTTTCAGTGTCTAAGATGATCCATATAGTGCCTAAAATAATCCATACAGTACCCACAATGCCCCATACAGTGTCTAAGATGCGCCATACAGTACCCAAGATGCCTCATACTGTACTTACGATGATGCATACAGTGCCTAAGATGCGCCATACAGTGCTTATGATGTTCCATACAGTGCCAAGATGCCAGATACACTGTCTCAAATACCCCGTACAGTACCCAAGATGCCTCATACAGTGCCAATGATACCCCACACAGTGCCTAAGATGATCCATACAGTGCCAAAAAATACCCCATATACTATCTAAGTTGCCCCAACAGTGCCTATGCCCCAAACAGTGTCTGAAATGACCCTGTAGCACCCTAATGCAGGGAAGACCTCCTCTCTCCTGACCTCCCCCCCCCCCCCATGTAATAATTCTAAAGCATCTATTAGTACGACTCTGTGTTGCGCCATTCCTCTACTATTCCTACTAGAAGTTTATAAATGGGAATAATAGAGGACACAGCCTAACACTGAGGTATAAGAATAGATGCCCCAGAATTGTTATTACATGGGGAATGCAAGGAGTTACTAAAACAGACATGTCAGGGAACTTTGTGTTTCACGTGGGAATACAAGAGGCACGTGACATCATGTACTGTACCTGGACTGAGATTGAGCCAGGTACCGCTGCCACATTTTCCCTAACCTCAATAGACGAAGGCCTCATGCACACGACCATATCCGTATTTCAGTGCGCAAACCATGGATCCAGAAACTATGGAAAGCTTCCGTGTGCAAACAGCATTTTTCTCACTGCGATCACTAGAAATTACTATTCTTGTCCGCAAAGTAGAAAAAGAACAGGACATGTTCTATAGTTTGCGGAATAGACATATGGATGTGAGCAGCACACAGAAGACCTCCATGTGCGGACCCTTAGAAATAAACGGGTCAGTGTGCAATCTGCAAAAGGTGCGGATCAAACACGGCTGCAAAATACGTACATGAGATAGATGTTTTTGTTTTTGCTCAATTAATAACCCCCCCCCCCCGCCCCCCACGTGTCAGCATTGACCTGAAGACGCATACCTGATAAAGGATCTGTCGTCGGCCGTTTGTGTCGCCACATAATGTGTATGAGGACCAGAGACTCAGAGCAGAACTCAGTGCATAAAGCAGAGAGAATCCAGTAATCACTGATTTCATTCTTACAGAGGCTGATGAGAAAATGACAATCACAGACTCTCAGGAGGATTACCGGGGGATCCACTGAGGTAAACACCGAACACCAAGGGCTTTATGTATTGTTAACAGTGACATAGTGACGGCTTATTACCTGCTGTAATTACACCCTGCTGTCACCGGAGAGAAAACACTGTGGGAAGAGGATGGAAGAAGATGTCGCCATCTCTACCACAAGGCACTTTAACTACTACTATAATACTGCCTCCCGTGTACAAGAACATAACTACTATAATACTGCTCCTATATACAGGAATATAACTACTATAATACTGCCTCCTATGTACAAGAATATAACTACTATAATACTGCCTCCTATGTACAAGAATATAACTACTATAATACTGCTCCTATGTACAAGAATATAACTACTATAATACTGCCTCCTATGTACAAGAATATAACTACTATAATACTGCCTCCTATGTACAAGAATATAACTACTATAATACTGCCTCCTATGTACAATAATATAACTGCTATAATACTGCTCCTATGTACAAGAATATAGCTACTATAATACTGCTCCTATGTACAAGAATATAACTACTATAATACTGCTCCTGTGTACTAGAATATAACTACTATAATACTGCCCCCTATGTACAATAATATAACTACTATAATACTGCCCCCTATGTACAAGAATATAACTACTATAATACTGCCTCCTATGTACAAGAATATAACTACTATAATACTGCTCCTATGTACAAGACTATAACTACTATAATACTGCCTCCTATGTACAAGACTATAACTACTATAATACTGCTCCTATGTACAATAATATAACTACTATAATACTGCCCCCTATGTACAAGAATATAACTACTATAATACTGCTCCTGTGTACTAGAATATAACTACTATAATACTGCCCCCTATGTACAATAATATAACTACTATAATACTGCCCCCTATGTACAAGAATATAACTACTATAATACTGCCTCCTATGTACAAGAATATAACTACTATAATACTGCTCCTATGTACAAGACTATAACTACTATAATACTGCCTCCTATGTACAAGACTATAACTACTATAATACTGCTCCTATGTACAATAATATAACTACTATAATACTGCCCCCTATGTACAAGAATATAACTACTATAATACTGCCTCCTATGTACAAGAATATAACTACTATAATACTGCTCCTATGTACAAGAATATAACTACTATAATACTGCCTCCTATGTACAAGAATATAACTACTATAATACTGCCTCCTATGTACTGGAATATAACTACTATAATACTGCTCCTATGTACAATAATATAACTACTATAATACTGCCCCCTATGTACAAGAATATAACTACTATAATACTGCCTCCTATGTACAAGAATATATCTACTATAATACTGCCTCATATGTACAAGAATATAACTACTATAATACTGCTCCTATGTACAAGAATATAACTACTATAATACTGCCCCCTATGTACAAGAACATAACTACTATAATACTGCTCCTATGGGAAAATGACTACTTAGTGAACCCTATCGTATGTAGATGTGTCAGGATAGACGTTCAGCATGGCTGGTCATGTGCTCTCAGATCACACATGAAGTCAGTCATGCATGACTGTATTGGTCCAGGTTCCGGTGCTGACTTCCTGCTCTGTATCTGCATTGAGATTAGTATGTGCCCCCTCTATGTGCACACTTCTGTCTTACCCTAGTCTATACCATGTAGCGGTCGTGGCTACTTGGTCAGTTGGCACAGATTTCATAATGGGGAAAACAATGTCAGCCATCAGACTCAGGAATGTTAAGGTTTCCTGTGTTTTACAGAGGATGCTGGGAATTCTTCTAGGCTTGTATTATCCTGAAGATCGAATAGCGCCAGGTGGTACGTCCATGTTGAGAGTTGTAGTTTCACAGTAGCAGAGAACCACAGGATGACGACCACCAGTATACATGTACAGGCAAATCATCTGAGCCTGCCAACATCTGCATTACAGTTTATAGAAATAGCAGAGCTGTGTTTATCAGATGTTGTAGTTACTGTTGATCAGATGTAGCAGAGCTGTGTTTATCCAATGTAGGAGTATCGTGTTTATCAGATCCAGCAGTGCTGTGTTTGTCAGAGATGCATTATGAAATGTAGCAGTGCTGTGTTTAAATAGCATCTGTCAGCAGTTTTGTCCCTATGACACTGGCTGACCTGTTACATGTGCGCTCGGCAGCTGAAGGCGTCTGTGTTGGTCCCATGTCCATATGTGCCGCATTGCTGAGAAAAACTATGTTTTAACATATGCAAATGAGCCTCTAGGAGCAACGGGGGCGTTACCGTTACACCTAGAGGCCTTGCTCTCTCTGCAACTGCCACGTCCTCTTCACTTTGACAGAACCAGGCTGTGTAAATGTGATCCCTGTCAATCAAAGTGCAGAGGAAGCACCAGTTGCAGAGAGAGCAGAGCCTCTAGGGCAGGGATCAGCAACCTTCTGCACTCCAGCTGCTGTGAAACTACAACTCCCAGCATGCACACTTTCTTGGATGGTCTTGTAACTCCCATAGCAGTGAAAGGAGGATTCTGGGAGTTGTAGTTTCAGAACAGCTGGAGTGACGGAGGTTGCTGATCCCTGCTCTAGGAGTAATGACAACCTACTAAACTGCTGACAGATGCCCTTTAACAAATGCAGTAGAGCTTTGTGTATGAAATGTAGCAGTGCTGTGTTTAACAGATGTAGCAGAGCTGTGTTTATCAAATGTGTAGCAGAGCCATGTTTATCAGATGTAGCAGAGCTATGTTCATCCATTGCAGTGGCTACTGCTGATCAGATGTAGCAGAGTTATGTTTATCAGATGCATTAGGGCTGTGTTTATCAGATGTAGCAGAGCTGTGTTTATCAAGCCTGGCAGAGTTTTTGCTTATTGAATGAAGCAGGGTCGAGTTTAAAACTTTTAGCCGAGGTCAGTTTGTCATTAGCCACAACTCATGTGGACATCTTTGGTTTAGCAGAGGCCGGCAGGTAAACCCGGTACATTTTTTAGTACTGATGTATAGGAATGATTTTTGTACTTATGGGCTATAAGCACCATGTAAGTGTACACAGCACATGCGCAGGAGACCTCGTTTAAGGCTAGGTCTACACGACGACATTTGTCGCGTGTCATTTTGTTGCACCAATGTCGCGCAACAATTTTTATAATGGCAGTCTTTGGTGTCACACTGCAACATACTGCCACGCGATAGTCGCAGAAAATCTGTGGCGCGACTTATTGTCTCGCGACAAATGTCGTTGTGTAGACCTAGCCTAAAGGGGTTGTCCATCTGAGCTGCTTGTAATGGATTCTCTAACCCATCAGCTCCATACGCCCTCTAGAGGTGAAATAAAACATTGCATGGCCATGTCCGATGAAGTGCAGGCTGGAGAGCGGCTCCATCTCTCCTTGGGCCCGCAGAACGTATATACCGAGGTGTACGAGGGTCCGCCATGTGCATGCCGCCTTATTACAGGACCCCGCATTCAATACCTGCGGCTTTTCAGTCTCTGGATGGAAATCAGAATAATCCCTTTCACTGACAGCAAGCAGAGATCTTAATGATGGAGAATGGCTACTCAAAATCGATTAGAAAGTTGCAGAACTTTTCAGGAAACAATGATTTCACTTTATTTACATGAAACCTTTTATTAGAGGAAACCAGGAAGGAAAACTGGAGACACTGTGCGCTGGAGATGTAGCAGAGCTGAGGAAAAAACAAGACGCCGCACTCCTGCATGTAACCATGACAACACACAGGCTGCAGAGGCCATGAGCTGTCTATCGGCCATGGCTGGTGTAGGAACTCCCCTCATTCCTTTTCCACAATGACCCCATTCCTAATTACAAGCCTCCTAAAGCTCAGGCTATTGCATGGCTATCAGGCCACGCCCACTGCCGGAAGAGATCACGTGGTACGCTTCTCCCTTGCCCTGCACCATGTGACCTCTCCCCGCAGCCTTCCTCCTTTACACACCCTCAGCCAACCATCAGACGACTAGTAGGAGGCCCCTGCGTGGTGATTTCTGATTAGCCAACCTCTTCTCCAATCAAAACTGGCCATCTGGGTGCCTTGATTGGCAGAAGGCGTTGTCCAATGAAAAGCGGACACCGGTACTGGAGCAGCCAATAGGAACGCGCCTGCAGGGAGGGAGCGCTGAGGGCATATAAGAGCAGCGGTCGGCGACTTCTCCGTGCTCAGTGTCAGTGATTCTCAGGCGCTGCTGGTGACAGGTCTGAAAGGGCAACACCATGGCCCGCGTCGCCCTCTTCGTTCTCCCGCTGCTGGCGGCTATGTGCTTGGCTGACCCCACCATTCATTTTCAGGAAGAGTTCGCCGACGGAGGTAAGAAAAAACGCTGTGGTGGTTTTAATATTGGACTACAGCTCCCAGCATGCCTTGTCATGGGTTTACATGGCAGGGGATTCTGGGATTTGTAGTCCCTTTGCGATTATATTGTTTTCCTGCTAATGACAGGCTGTCGCTGGGGTAGCCTGGTGGGGCCCCAGGAGGGCAGCGGGTAATTAGCAGTGTCACTTGTATGGTGTTATTACTGGGGGTGTATGCATCCTGTCTGCTCTTGTGGGGTTTATCCAGCTCCATAGATGCCTCCCTGTCATAGCCCTGCACCCTGCCCTAGAAGCTTTCCTTTCTATGGGAAACCTCTGATTGCTGTAATTGAATATTTACACTGCTTATTCTTAAGCGTATGGGGGGGGCGTCTGTACTCTATTCACCCTCAGATCTGCAAAAAGCGATGTGCAGGTAATGATGCATGGTCTCCTTCTGGAAGCTTCCACTGGGATCCAGCTCTCTGCAGGGCAGGTGCCTATACCTGTCCTGTAGTGTGTCCGCTGTCTGCCTTACTCTATAGGCTGGCATTGAATCCAGATGGGCTCCGATCTATAGCCTCTGTCAGTGCTTCTGGGTGCAGTGGCCTGGCATGCATTGTCCTGTGTCCTCCTCCTCTTCCTCCTGTCATGCAGATATGTGGAGTAGTATTGAATCTTCTGGAAGCAGGAGGGGGTGGGTGGGGGATCTCTGCTCTCCCCCCCCCCCCCTCCTTCCTTCTCTCATAGAGAAAGAGAAAGCATTGCCGGCCGACGTGGTGCGTAACGTGGAGACGTGGACGGGCTTTAGTCATATGGGAGATGTGTGAACCTCAGGGCTGAAGGGTTTAGGCACTTCCTGTGGGAGCTGTCCATGATATGCTTACATGTTAGGTCTGGCCCTGTTAATGGAAGCATAACTCCCATCATGCTCACGCAGCTTAATGGTATGTTCAGATGAAGGATTTTAGGAAAACTGGACAAAATCTGCATTGAAACTGCATCCAGTTTTCAGTGGGAGTCCACTCCACAGTTCACGCGGCCGTTTTCGAGACGGCGCCAAGAATGGACCTTTGTGGTTACTGGTTACCATACGGACCCCCCACAAAGCTGCAGTAGGAACCTGGTTGTGGTTTAGCTTCATTCAATGAAGGAGGGCCATATGATAACCCGCACCATGGTGGAATCTATTGCAGATGAAATCCTCCATCTGAATCTACCCGCCAGCATGGCACTACTGTGCAGTTACTGCTTTCTGTGATACTTGGGTAGCAGCACCGCTCTGATAGTCATTGTCTGCATTGTCACCTATAAACCTGTTGTCGGTGATTACAAGGTCGTCTAATGCTTCACATCTTCTTTCAGACGGGTGGAAACAACGCTGGGTGGAGTCGAAGCACAAGTCAGACTACGGCGAGTTCAAGCTTAGTGCCGGCAAGTTCTACGGAGATCCCGAGAAAGACAAAGGTGAGTGATGCTATAGAATGTGTATGGATTATAAGAGCTCTGCAGCCTGTGGCGCCAGCTCTTGTGGAACTACAACTCTTGTGGCTGAGACATGCTGGGAGTTGTTTCCCAACAGTTGGGGAGCTTGAGGCTGCAGACCTGTTAAAGGGTGAAACTGCATATGTCTAATCTTGTAACTATTCTGTTTTCAGGTCTGCAGACCACCCAGGATGCCCGCTTCTATGCCCAGTCTGCCCGGTTCAACTCTTTCTCCAATAAGGGTAAAACACTGGTCATCCAGTTCACCGTCAAGCACGAGCAGAACATTGACTGTGGGGGAGGATACGTGAAGGTCTTCCCTGGCACTTTGGACCAGTCTGACATGCACGGAGAGTCCGAGTACAACATTATGTTCGGTAGGTAATGTACAGGTGGAGTTTACGGGCCATGCCAGGAGGGGTGCTAATACCAGTGTAATATGGCTCGTGTCCTAGCTCCGTGCCTCCTGACCTAGATTCCTAGGGGGATTCCAGTTAGTTATCCCCTATCCACAGGTTTATATAGGTTGTGGTCCTACCACTGGGACTCCCAATGATCACGAGAACATGGGCCATGTACCTTTTATGGAGATTTTCTTAAGCCCCCATCCCTCAAATGAATTCTCAGACATGGTGAATAACGTGAGTGCACATGCTCAACCACTGCTCTAGTCATGAGGTGACACAGAACCCACATCTTCATGATTGGTGGGTGTCCCAGTGGTCAGACTCCCAGAAAACACCTACTTTATACACAGGAACGGAGGCAGAAGTTTAAATCTTTGAACTTGAGCGTTGATTACCTGTTCCTGCTAATGCCTGAGTGGGGCAGTGGTAAAGTCACTGGTTTCTTTAGCCATTTCTGAATCCTCCAGTGTCATCAGGAGCCTGGTTCTACAGCTGCATTGCCACCCTCTTCAAGAACATACCTGGTTACTTGTAATTGGTTACAAGATTAGATGATACCTTGCTACATGTTCTGCTACACAACCACACTTGTTCAGGGCCCGATAGGGTGGAGTATGACTAATCTCTGAACTCCTTTGGCATGCTGTGCCTCAGTCATAGGCTAGGGGAAGCTGTTCTCGGGAGTTGCTTAAATTCCATCACCCTCTTCTGAGCAGTTTGTAATAATCCCATAATTGTGCATCTTTCAGGCCCTGATATTTGTGGTCCTCCTACAAAGAAGGTGCACGTCATCTTCAACTACAAAGGAAAGAACCTGCAGATCAACAAGGACATCCGTTGTAAGGTGAGGACACCTAACTGTAAGGTAGCCCTATGGGGTGGTGTATAAAGGAGTCTGGCCCGGCATGCTATATGGGTCATGATGGACTAGACATGCCCTCATCCTCTGGTTCTCTCCTCAGGATGATGTTTACACTCATTTGTACACACTGATTGTGCGTCCTGACAACACCTACGAGGTGAAGATTGATAACAGCAAGGTGGAATCTGGCAACTTGGAGGACGACTGGGACTTCCTTCCCCCCAAGAAGATCAAAGACCCTGAGGCCAAGAAGCCTGATGACTGGGATGAGCGCCCCAAAATCGATGACCCAGAGGACAAGAGACCAGAAGTGAGTGTCGGCCTCTGCCTGTTGTGGTATGTTCTCCTCACGCTGGGCTGGTGATTGATGTTCTCTTCATCCAACCCTTGTAGGACTGGGACAAGCCAGAGCACATCCCTGACCCAGATGCAGTGAAACCAGAAGACTGGGATGAGGAGATGGATGGAGAGTGGGAGCCCCCTGTTATCCAGAACCCAGAGTACAAGGTGAGCTCAGAACTATTCAGTCATTTGTTGATTGGGAATCTGTAGTCTTTCCTGGTAAGGGACTGACATGAACTGGAGCTCTTGGCATCTACATTACTGAATGCTGCAGAGTTGGAGTTTAGGTTACTGTGCCCAAAGTAATCTTTTGATATGGATTTAGAGGGAACCTTAGTAGGCTTCTGTGTCCTTCACTCAAACTACTGCAGAATGTGTAGCAGATGTGTCCTCTGCACCCGCTCAGCCACAAAGGCTTGTCTACAATAAAAATGTGCCTCCTATCCATAAAATAAGTGCCTCGTGAGGGTCTGACAGCTGGATTCCCCATCATTCATTAGAACAGAGTCCTGGAGTGAAAGGAGTCCATACCTTCTGTGGGACAGCTGAAGCGGTGTACAGCACTCTGACAGTCCCATAGTGAATCTATCAATGGAGTAGTAAAGGGCATGAGTGTTGCTGCCTTCACTCTGGGACTCCAGGTCCATGTTCTCAAGACTGGTTGGTTGAATTCCCAGGTCTGGCCCCCACAGATCAGTTGGGGCATCACCTTTTAAGGGCACCTGTAGACAGTAACCAGTTTAAATGGTGTGCCACCTGCCTTTCTACAGGATAATTGAGTTTAACCCCTCTCCAATAAGCACAGCAGATGTTTGGTATTTAAAGATGATGCCTGCACGGAATCTGAGCACTCAGCTGCCGAGTGCCTGGTGTCTTACAGGCATTTGGTGCCTGTCTGATCAGCTGTAACGTTGATCTGACTTCTCAGATGTTGTGGTCCATTGTGAGCACCGCATATGAGAAGTCAGTTACTCCCAGTGACTGGATGGCTCCCCCCACGATGAGCCTTCGGAGACGGAGGTTTGCCATAGCGAAGTTCCTGTCGAGCCCGGCTGGTGGAAGTGCTTTAGATGGAAGGCATCTTCCCACAGGTTGCAATGGTAAATTGTAGTCTATGGTATAAATGATCAGACAGTCAGATACTAAAGTCCCCCAGGGAGGGACTAAAGATGTGACAAAATGAACAAACATAACCCCACAGCATTAATTCAAATTGCACCCTTTCCCAATTTTATAAAAAAAAAATCATGGTCATCACCATGTCTCAAAACACCCAAACTATTAACATGTACAGAAATATTTTATGGTGTACTGTGAATGGCAGAATGGAAAAACAAAATGGCTGATTTGCTCTTGTTTCACCTCCCAAAAATTGAATCTGTTAAAATTACAAATCGCCCTGCAAAAAAGCCCTCACAGCTCCATAGACATGTTAGTTATATTTTTTTTTTAAGTGTTAAAGGACATGAGTTTCAGACCCACAGGATGTGAGATGTGCGCGTATTTACTGAATGTAATGCTGCTGGACCCATGTCTTAGGGATGCAGACCGCGGTGCGCTCCATCCCTGTACAGCATGTACGCCAAACATGCTCTCAGTAGACTTGAGGGCGAGGTGTGAATGTTTTCACTGCCTGGCCTGTCAGTCTTTGATGGTATTGGAGATGGGGAACGGAGCCTCTGGGTGCAACTGCACTGCCTTTGTTGCACCAGGGGCTCATTTCCACTTCCATCTAAATCATGGAGTCTTTAAAAAGTACACCTTGTCCTGACATGGCTGAACGGAAAAATGAGTTGTGGCTCTGGAAATCGGGAAGGGGTTTTGGCTTCCCATCTCGGACAATGGGGGCATATCGTTAGGTTATGCCCCCATTGTCTGAGAACTGAGCCAGGAAAGGAACGGAGAGTGCACTGTGCATGCGCAGCCGCCCTCTATTCATTTCTATGGGGATGCCGAAAATAGTAGAGCGCTGGCTCAGCATTGCCGGCAGCCGCCTCGGAAATGTATGTGAGCATGGGCTGCGTGTGCGCGGTGTGCTCCCATTCACTTCTATGGGAGCAGCGCTTGGTGGTGGACGGACCCCGGGAAATCCTGGGTCCTCCAGCCACAGCGCTTCGTTCTCGTAGTGCCTATCAGACAATGGGGGCATAACTTAGCAATATGCCCCCATTGTCTGAGATGGGAATAACACATATGAATTCTAGTGTTGGTGCTAGCTATCTGCCATATTTACCACCATAGAAATTTCTGACCTGGCAGCCGGTACTTTGCACATGTTCTAACATATGGTGTCCCAACAGGGAGAGTGGAAACCCCGTCAGATCGACAACCCTGACTACAAAGGAAAGTGGGTCCACCCGGAGATCGATAACCCAGAGTACACCCCAGATTCTGACCTGTACGCCTTTGCTGACTTTGGTGTGATCGGCTTTGATCTGTGGCAGGTAAGGATATGAATGATAGATGCCGCCATACTTGCCTGGCAATGTATCGCTCTTCTCATAGTGATGAATGTCCGTTCTTGCAGGTGAAATCTGGAACCATCTTTGACGACATCTTGATTACAGATGATGAGAAACATGCAGAGGAGCATGCCTCCAAGACATGGGGTGTCAGAAAGGTAACGCCCTCCAGCAGTAATGGGTCTGTCATAGCACAAGTAGACCTCGCACACCCTCCTCCGCATACTGAGGTGCTCGTTAGTAGACATTGGTGACCCTTTGAGACATTTTATGGGGTATTATAGGAAGAAAACCAATGGGGTTCACACCAGATAAGATCCTGATCCATTAACCCCTTAAGGACCCTGCCATATTTCACCTCCATATGGCCATAGACAGTGCTTACATGGCTCTGTAGCACACCTATACAGGATTGTAACAGTACCTTTGTTCTTTTCTTTAAACTTGCATAAGCAGGAAAAACGGTGTTGAATTCATATGCAAATGAGCACTCGCAAGTGCCCAGGGGCGGCGTTCAGTGTGTAGGTGCCCAGGCTGCCCTGCCTTTTCACTTTACTCCTCCCCAGTCTGTCTTTGCCCGCCCTCCAAGTCTCTTGCCTCATCGATAGGGCAGAGGCTGGGGAGGAGTAAAGTGAAAAGGCAGAGCAGCCTGGGCACCTACACACTGAATGCCGGCCCTGGGCATCTACGCCACCCCTGGGCACTTGCGAGTGCTCATTTGCATATGAATCAAACACCATTTTTCCTGCTGGTGCAAGTCTAAAGAAAATAACAAAGGTACCGTTACAATCCTGTATAGGTGTGCTACAGAGCCATGTAAGCACTGTATATGGCCATATGGAGGTGACAGACTCCCTTTAAGGACCAGGCCATTTTTTGTAAATCTGACTAGTGTCACTTTATGTGGTAACTTTTTTAAAACGCTTTTACTTATCCAGGCCATTCTGAGATTGTTTTCTCGTCACATATTGTACTTCATGACAGTGGCAAAATTGAGTCAAAAAAATGAATTGCCCACCTCGGCAGCAGTTTCCGGAACACCACACCCCCCCCCCCCCCCCCCCCCCCCTCGACAGGACCCACCTCAGCATTGTCAGAGTGCCTGCTGAATTATTTCAACAGGCGCTCTGTTCCGATCACCGCCCACCATGCTGCGGTGATCGGAAATACACAGGATGTACAGGTACGCCCTGTGTCCCCAAGAGGTTAAACACCTGAAACATTTGTGGGCCTAGAGAGATGCCACTATGTCAGATTGGCGCAGGTCCCACCTTTGGGATCCTCGCCAATCTCTAGAATAGGGCCCCCAAATTGAAGGAGAGCACACCACAAGTGCATCAGCCCTCCTTTCACGTCTATGGGTGTTGGAAAAAAAATAAATGGCTGAGCACTGGCTTGGCCATTTTCAGCAGTCCCATAGTGGTGAACGGAGAGGTGGTTGTGCATGCTCAGCACTTTCTCCATTCACTTCCATGGGACTTCAGAAAATAGCTAAGTGTGCTCACTTGGCTATTCCTGGCACTACACAGAAGTGAACGGAGAGCATGCACCATGCCCTGTTCTACAGGGTGCAGGTCCCACATCTGAGACCGGGTGTGGTTCTTAAGTCTCATATAACACAACCCCTATAAAGGGGTGCACTTCAGGGCTTCTATTGCTTGGTGTGGCACACTGGGCAACTGACTAGTTGGGCATTGTGGTATGTGTATGGCAGTATTTTGACGGGAGCTAAATGTTGCTCCATAGTCTAAAGAGCCATTCCTGCCAGCAGCAAGACTTCATGGTATCAGCTGCTTAGAGGGGATCTGCCATATAACGCATGGTTGTCACTAATCCACTTGGACCTGCTAGTCGTGTAGATGGCCAGTAATTGGGCTTTTCTCCTCTTGCTTGTGGGCTTGTCTTTGGGACCTGCACCTCTTTGGAACAGCCATCCCTCTGCCTTGCTCGTGGCAGGAGAAGGTGGCTTTACTGCATCTTGCATAGTGATGGAAATGGGGTAGTAGTGCAGAATGCCTCTGTCTATTAGCATGGCCCCCTTTCCAGCCTGATGCAGTGACCAGTGGGGTCAATGCACCGATCTGTCACTTACAACATGTATGTATGAGGTGACAGTACCCCTTTACTGTCCTACTGCAGTGCCCCCATAGACTTGGGATTCTTTTTCTGATCTTCTCCCCTCTCAATCCTCAGGATGCAGAGAAAAAGATGAAGGAACAGCAAGACGAGGAAGAACGCAAGAAGCAGGAGGAAGATGAAAAGAAGAGGAAAGAGGAAGAGCCTCAGGAAGAGGAAGCGGAAGCAGAGGAGGACGATGAAGATGACGAAGATGAAGAAGAGAAGGAGGAAGAGAAGGAAGACGAGGAAGAGGAAGAAACGCTCCAGAAAGATGAGCTTTAAAGCTGAAGGCTTGTTTGTCCTCCCTACCAGCGCTCCCCTTCCCTGGGCGTCATGTCTTAGATAGGAGAGGGGAAATGGGATCGTTCTGTCTCTATGAGACTCTAAATTTATATATATTTTTTACAGTTTTTGTTTTAACCCTTTATTTGGAAGACGGTCTGTCAATCCTCCCCTCCCCATCTCCTCTCTCCTGACTTCAGTTCTGTGTCCATCTCCAGTGCAAGTGTCCATTGCAGTAAGCGCACCCTCACTGCAGTACTTGGCGGTTCTGCTAACTTGTGGTTCACAGGAACCGTCCTCCCCCTTTCCTTTTTATCCATCTGAGGGGCTTGTGGGGTGCGTAGACCCGTCATGGCACCCATTGTGCCCTGCCATATTCACAATCATTCCTTGAACCCTCCCCACCCTGACCAGAGTCATTCATTGCAGTATCAAGATTCAGTGTTCTTCAGCTTCTTAGGGCTTTATAGCATCAGACTGACCCTGCAGTGCCATCATGGTACCGGTCTGCTGATCTGCACCACCGTGATGCACTACTACATTGGTTACTAGTTATGGGGAGCAGAATAGCCCCCCCGCTAAGTGACAGCTGACTGTTTAGGTAAATGTCTCGCCTACCCTTTGTCAGCAGGGCTTGCCATGTGACTGCCAGTCTGGCTGTAGAAGAGCTTGCACTCTAGTAAGCCATGTCAACTGCTGTTTCCATCTGGACTTGACATCTGACCACAAGTGTTTCAACTGACTTGCCAACATATGCCCCTCAGTGTCCTGTGACGTGGTGAAACGGGGCCCTGGGCCCCTCTGAGAACCCACCCTGCTTCAGGCTGTATGCTATTAATTTATAGTGACGCAGGGCTCTTCGCCAGAATGTATGAATGGGTTATGTTTTGGAAATGTACAGATGTCGGTTAAAATTTCTAATTAAATACGTTGTGTCCAAACTAGTGTCCTTGTGTTCATTGTTTCTAATTTATTTTGTAATAAAGTTTTGTGAATTCAAACAGAACTCGGCCTAGTGATGGCACAAGGGCAGTAGCTACTGTGCCCTCTGGTGGCTGAAGGGAGTTTGTATTTTGCACAGTAATGACAAAAAAATAATTGCCAAAGCTTAGGAGGAATGGTGTCAAAAACTGCGCTGTGTGAATAAACCTTAAAAGCAGGATGCTTGCCGGTGCCCTCCGGCTGCCGTGTGGATTGTCCTCCTGGGTCTTCATGTCCCTGTGCTTCCACTAGATGTATAACATGGGCCATAAAGATACTAAATACAGCCTGAGCCAGTGACTACACTGCTGTTATGTGATGGGCCTACTCTGCCACCCTGTGCCCTCAGTATCTGTACTGGTACATGATTGGCACAATAGGGCCTTGCAAACCACGTTGCTGGTCCTGCCACTTCCTACCTTTCCTCTGGAACCAGGCATACCAGTGCCATATGCTCCATGTTTCAGGCCATGGCCTGTGCCCATACCATGGTAAGCTCCTGTGGCGTGACAGTTGTGCCATGTGTTTGGCATGAGACTAAGCTCTAGCAATATAGAGCAGTGTTCTAGGAACATGGTGTAGTATACTGCCACCTGGTGGCTACATTCAGTACTACACTAGCCATCTTCTAGGGCTAGGCACATTACATGTTGTTCTGGCTTGGCCCAGGAGCATAGCTAGGGTATTGGTTTAGAGGTAGCTGCCGATCAGGGCCTGGTGTAAGGGACCCAATGGCCTGTCAGTGGGGAGCCTCCAGTAGAATTTGCATTGGCATGCATATAAGCTTTATTATCCCTTGGGTTGCACTGTTCTATCAACTTGCCCCAATACAGTCCCCCCCCCCCCCCCCTCCCCCAAACGCAGCTTGTAACCCAGAAAGGGTTACTGCAGTGAAAGGTCTGTCCCAAGCATCCTGGAGAATCCGGTTTGGGAGGTTTTCTGTGCCATGTGACCGGACGCTCTATACTGCTGGATAGATGGCAATGAGATGCAGCGTCCTGCCTGCTACCCGAATTACAGCTCACGTGGGGGTAGACAAGGTAGGAAGAGTGCGAGCAACAGAGGGGGTGCCAGTGCAAGAGCGCCCTCTATCAGCTAGACTGAGACATGATGTGAAGCTTTGGGCCTCCAAAGTGAAATCCATACAGGACCCCCATCTATTTAGAATACTGGTGGTATCTTATATGGCAGAGAAACCTTTGGGTTGTTTAGGTACTAGTCCTTTAGTGTCCATGTGTGCTGTGTAATACTGCAGTACCTGTCACCCACGCCTCCAGTGTCACTTACACCATTAGGGACATAACAGCTTTTGGATGAAAGGTTCACCCCTGGGGACCTTGCCTGCAGTGGTAATCCTACCTGATCCCTGCCGCTGTATTCCAGCTCCATCGCTTCCCCTTGGGCACCACAGGTCTTCCCATCTCAACATCTTGAGGCAGGTCACGTGGCCACAATGGTGACATCTCATGTGGCACATGAAAAGTCCCTGCTGCTGCCAGTCATAGGCTACAGAGTGCATGTGCCCCACAGTGTAATCGCTACTGCCGCCGGTCAGTCCGCAGTCTGGTGTAAATGCTGCTGCCGCCGGTCAGTCCGCAGTCTGGTGTAAATGCTGCTGCCGCCGGTCAGTCCGCAGTCTGGTGTAAATGCTGCTGCCGCCGGTCAGTCTGGTGTAAATGCTACTGCCGCCGGTCAGTCCGCAGTCTGGTGTAAATGCTACTGCCGCCGGTCAGTCCGCAGTCTGGTGTAAATGTTACTGCCGCCGGTCAGTCCATAGTCTGGTGTAAATGCTACTGCTGCCGGTCAGTCCGCAGTCTGGTGTAAATGCTGCTGCCGCCGGTCAGTCCGCAGTCTGGTGTAAATGCTGCTGCCGCCGGTCAGTCCGCAGTCTGGTGTAAATGCTGCTGCCACCGGTCAGTCCGCAGTCTGGTGTAAATGCTGCTGCCGCCGGTCAGTCCGCAGTCTGGTGTAAATGCTACTGCCGCCGGTCAGTCCGCAGTCTGGTGTAAATGTTACTGCCGCCGGTCAGTCCATAGTCTGGTGTAAATGCTACTGCCGCCGGTCAGTCCATAGTCTGGTGTAAATGCTACTGCCGCCGGTCAGTCCGCAGTCTGGTGTAAACGCTACTGCCGCCGGTCAGTCCGCAGTCTGGTGTAAACGCTACTGCCGCCGGTCAGTCCATAGTCTGGTGTAAAAGCTACTGCCGCCGGTCAGTCCGCAGTCTGGTGTAAATGCTACTGCCGCCGGTCAGTCCATAGTCTGGTGTAAATGCTACTGTCGCCGGTCAGTCCATAGTCTGGTGTAAATGCTACTGCCGCCGGTCCGTCCGCAGTCTGGTGTAAACGCTACTGCCGCCGGTCAGTCCGCAGTCTAATGTAAACGCTTCTGCCGGTCAGTGCACAATCTAAGGCCTCATGCTCACAACCATATGTATTTTGCGGTCAGCAAAAAACAGATGAGCAATAAATACAGATGACGTCTGTGTGCATTCCGGATTTTGCGGAACTGAACAGTCCTATCTCAAGTCAGATCCTCTGTTTGATAGAAGTTAATATCGACACAAAGTGTCGGAACCTGTAACTTTAAAGGATGACATTCATTAGGTCACCTCTACTGTATATGATCAAGTATCTATGCTGCACATACAACATGGCATGTATCCGAACAGGTGTCTATATTTTTCCACCATCAAATATGTCCTGTATATAGAGTTATTTATGAACAGCAGCTTAATTTATGACCAACATCAATCAGCGTTTATTATCCCTTGGGTTATATTAGGAATGCAAACATATACATAATTCCTAGTTTTTTCAACTTTTCATCCGTCCTATTCTAGGCCAGCCTATTTTCTTATCTTATTGCGTATTGGGCAAGTGGAATCCCTCCTTTAATGGCGTTTATGCTCTTCATCAGCCATAACTCCTCCCACCATCTATACTACGTGGGTTAATACATATATTTTAACAATTATTTGGTGCCACTGTTATATTGCCTATAATGGTTGCCAGAGCATCAGTACCGACGTATTTCGAGGGTGGAGCTTCATTCTAGGGTGACATAACGGTACCACTCATTGTCACCTCTCAATGACATATGTGCGCATCCTTATTGGATGCTGATGGAGCGCACGGCCAGCCTCATGGGCGGCGTGCGTTCCACCGGCGGAGATTCGGCGGCGCACAGCTGATGACGCAATAGGCGCACTGCCATTGGAGGTAGGTGGAATGCACAGCCATTTTAACTATCGGCGTGCGTTCCACTGGCGAATATGCATAAAGGCGCTAATTTATTCGCAATTTTTTTCGTTTTTTCGCTTCCATCATTATCGTCAATAAACGAATATATAGGATGTCTGCACAATCCAAGTATGACCCTCTATCACCATTATGATTAAGATAAGTAAAGTAAGCAGGCACATGGTGATCACATGATATGCCTGAGTACCGTTGATTGGTCAAGTTTAGCTGGGACGGCCCCATTTTGCTATATAATAAGGTGGGATACCTCAAACAAATTTGGAGCCACATCATTTTCTGCCCCCTGGAGGCCCTTCCTGAGACCACCATCATTGGACCTCTCAGTTTGACCCTCATCATGACCATCAGCTAAGTATACTGTTGACTACTTCTTGGTTGCTTTATCGTTTACTCGACCGTTTGGGTGGTCTTTTTTTGTATCCGGTGGTTTATGGTTTGGTTTGGCCTCCAGTTTATTATTTATGCTTGATTCATCTTTTTTGATACCTGTTGAGCACTTCTTGTGTCCGTCTGACACTGATGTACAGTTATGTCCCCTGATGAACCCCCTTTTGAATGAGAAGGAGGGGGGGAAACGCGTCGGGACACGTGGTTTAACAACCAGTATCTAATACATACTAGTACCCAGACATCCATATGGGCTAGTATACCAAGGGCATCATAAGGATAGACAGTATAGGCACGTGGACGGAGTGTGCCTACCATCGAGGCACATCTTCGGGCTGAGGACTTGACTAGGGACTTTACAGGGATTTCTCTGTTTTATGTAGTCGGTTTTGTGTGTTGTCTTTTGCACTACTATGTATCCCTTTGGTAGAGTATTTATTTTAGACTAATTAACAGCCAAACCAAACTCAATATTTATGGCCCTGATTCTGTAGTTTACAGAAACACCCCATATGTGGTCGTAAAGGAAAGGAATGCCATACGGTTTTTGGAAGGCAGGTTTTGCTGGACTGGTCTTTTGACACCATGTCCCATTTGAAGCCCCTCTGATGCACCCCTAGAGTAGAAACTCCAAAAAAGTGACCCCATTTTAGAAACTACGGGATAGGGTGGCAGTATTGTTGGTACTAGTTTAGGGTACATATGATGTTTGGTTGCTCTGTATTACACTTTTTGTGAGGCAAGGTAACAAGAAATAGCTGTTTTGGCACCGTTTTACAACATTCATCTGACAGGTTAGATCATGTGGTGGGCAAACTTTTTTGTCAACTGAGCCAAATATCGCCAAAATTGAAATTTCTTTTGAGAGCCACATTTTTAAAACCTGAAGATAAAAGAGAGACAGGAGGCAGCGCCTCATGTGTGGTGTTGTACAGTGGATTGATAGGAGATATATATAAAAACTCTTACCGGATTGTGTTGTGAGAAGTCACAACACCATTAGAAGCTTGTGCCGATTTGCCCTATCGGCATATGGGGTGCCTGCGCTGCTGCCTAGGTTCCAGCCCGTGCTTGTGAAAGCGTTCGTCGGGTAGAAGTATCCGTGCAGAAGGAAAAAATAACTGAACCTTTTAGATGGCGCTGTCAGCAGGGATCGGATAACAGGTAGGTATTGGTGAATTAATGCTTTTTATTTTCAGTCTACGCGTTTCCGGGGCGGAGAGCCCCCTTCATCAGGACAAAATACAGCAATATACAATAAAATGCTGTATATTGTCCTGATGAAGGGGGCTCTCCGCCCCTGAAACGGGTAGACTGAAAATAAAAAGCATTAATTTACCAATACCTACCTGTTATCCGATCCCTGCTGACATCTAAAAGGTTCAGTTATTTTTTCTGCACGGACATTTTTAAAACCTAAAATATTGCGTCATCAGTACTAGTGAGGACTATTAGGGCTCATGCACACGACTGTGTGCCCGCCGTTGCCATATTGCAGGCCGCATACGGCGAATCCGCAATACACGGGCACTGGCCGCGTGCAGCCCGCATCATGGACCCATTCACTTCAAGGGATCCGGGATATGAGTGTTACAGAGTGCTTGCGTGGTGCATGCACTACTTTTTTGTGGTGCGGAGGCACAGCCAGAAGCACCACGGAAGCACTCTGTAGCACTCATATCCCAGATCCTGGACCCATTGAAGTGAATAGATCCATGATGCGGGCTACACACAGCCGTGTGTAGCCCGCATCATGGGACCCATTCACTTTAGCATGCGCTACTTTTTTGCGGTGCGGGCAGTCGGATGCGGATCGCGAACCCCATTCAAGTGAATGGGTCCACGATCCTCATGTAGCTGCCCCATAGTCTGTGTCCTTGCATTGCGGTCCACAGCACAGGCACGGCACCCTTACATTCGTGGGCATGAGCCCAGAGTGTGTTTTTACATACTTTTATATGTACTTTCTTTTATTCGGATCTTGATTATTATTTCATTTTATCTTTATCATTTTTTACTTTTATTAAACTTGTCTGCAGACATTACTTTTGCTGTTTAAACACATACCAAGTAAATGCTGATGCCAAAAAATTTAAGTCACCTGCAGAAGAAGGTACAGTGACTCTGAAAGGAGGTAGAAGGGGGTACACTGACTCTGACTTGTGGCCTGCAGCGGTGTTCTGTCTCTGGCAGATTTCACTGCCCGGGAAGTTTTCAATACCCCTCGTCACTTCCTCCTCCTTCCGACGTCTACTCTGGAAGAAGGTGCGTACTGCCGGCCCTACTGTGATGCGCGTGCGCTAATACTAGTTATCTTGCCTGTGGGACACATTTGCGTTCCACAAAGCAAGAGAGGGCGTGTTCGCTAACTAGTATTAGCGCACGCGCATCACAGTAGGCCCTACTGTGATGCGCGTGCGCTAATACTAGTTAGCATACATGCCCTCTCTTGCTTTGTGGAACGCAAATGCATCCCACAGGCAAGATTCGATTCCTCTGTAGTGCAGGATGGGTCGCCGTGTGAGCCTGCACCAAAGAGCCACACTTTGCCGACCACTGGATTAGATCATGTGGTATTTTTTAGAGCAGGTTGTCACGGACGCGGCGATACCTAATATGTATACTTTTTTTTTATATACGTAAGTTTTACAAAAAAAAGTTTGAAACAAAAAAAGTCATTAATGTTTCCATAGTCTGAGAGCCATAGTTTTTTCAGTTTTTGGGCGATTATCTTGGGTAGGGTATGATTTTTACGGGATGAGATGCACTGTTTTGGGGTGCGTATGACTTTTTGATCGCTTGCTATTATACTTTTTGTGATGTAAGGTGACAAAAAATGGCTTTTTTTTTACACCGTTTTTTTTTTTTTTTAATTACGGTGTTCACCTGACGGGTTAGATCATGTGATATTTTTATAGAGCAGGTTATTACGGACGCGGCGATATATATAATATGTATACTTTTTTTAATTTACTTACGGTAAGTTTTACACAATAACAGCTTTTTTAAAGCCAAAAAATTA
This sequence comes from Bufo gargarizans, assembly GCF_014858855.1. Classification (NCBI taxonomy): domain Eukaryota; kingdom Metazoa; phylum Chordata; class Amphibia; order Anura; family Bufonidae; genus Bufo; species Bufo gargarizans. The sequence continues at coordinate 56,705,390 of NC_058081.1, read as the reverse complement.
TGTTTCTGTGTCTCCATATTCTGAGCCATAGTTTTTTTAATTTTTGGGCAATTGTCTTTGCGGGATGTCGGTTAGATTGGTACTAATTTGGGGGATATATGCCTTTTTGATCGCTTGCTGTTGTACTTTTTGTGATATAAGGTGACAAAGAAATTGTTTATTTAGCACAGTTTTTATTTTTTACGGTGTTCATCTGAGGGTTTAGGTCTATACGGGTGCAACGATACCTAATATGTCAACATTTTTTTTTTCCTAATCTTTACCAATTTTTTTTTTACTTTTTTGGGGGAAAATGACGTATTTGTTTATTTTTACTTGAAACTTTTAATTTTTTTTGGGGGAAAACTATTTTTTCAACTTTATTTTTTGTCCCACTTTGGGATTTCAACTTTTGGGGGGCTAATCCCCTTTACAATGCATTCCAATACTTCTGTATTGGAATGCATTGGCTGTATGAGTAATACTGTGTGTATTACTCATACAGCTTCCTGCCTGTGAGATCCAGGGGGCTGAATCTCACAGGATCGTCACCGGAAGGCAGCGTAATGCCTTCCATGCCATAGGGTCCCCCCTACAGCCGCACGGGGACCCGATGGCGCCGCCGCTGCAGAAGGTAAAAGCCGCAAACTGCAGGTCTGAATTGACCTGTGGTTTCAGCGATTGTCGACACGGGAGGGTCACGGGACCCCCCTGGGCATTGAGCCAAGGTGCCTGCTCAATGATTTGAGCAGGCACCCAGTTCCGATCACCACCCGCCGGTGAGGAAGCTGGCAGCCTGCGAGCATCTTTCCCTCACCGTGCCTGCGCCAAATGCTAAACGGCGCAAGATTTCACCAGAGCACAGGGCTGGCAGACGGATGCGAGCGCTGCCTGGTCCTGTCAATCAGGACTTGGAGGGAGACGACAAAGGTGGGAGAACGGAGCCTCTAGGAGCAGGAACAGCAACCTCCCCCCCCCCCCCCCCCCCGCTCCTAGAGGCTAATTAGCATATTATAAAAGTTAGATTTCTGGCTTAACAGGGGAATAGATAGAAGTAGGAATAGGCTAGTTAGGTTTAGCTGACATTAGCACATCGCTAATGTCAGCTAGCTTAATAGGGTTAAATCTGGTGACAGAAACCCTTTAAACTATAAATTGGAGGGGAGGGGGGTGCAAAAGTGTAGAATACTGCCGTTATACACCCTGCAGAGTCCAGCAGAAAGCGCGTATATATACCGTGTGTGAGGCCTTATGAACACAAACGTATTTTTGGTCTGCATCTGATCTGCATTTTTTGCGGCCCATTCATCATCAGTATAAGGCACCATTTGATCATATAGGTTGTGTGTATATGTTACATGTTGGACAACTACCTGATGTGAACACAGCCCAAGATCAGTGGCCCAGCGTCATTTAACCTCTGTTACTTATTCACATCAGTAGAGTGTCCATCTGGCTGCACTATAGTGAATTCCATGCCGGGCATCCTCTGTATGTTGGCAGTGTGAGGTCAGTGGCCCAAAGTCATTTAATGCTAAATATAGCAATGTGCCAAGAACCTGACTTCATCTGAATATGATGCGGGGCATCACCCTCTGTAAGCTGGCAGTGTGAGATCAGTGGCCCTAAGGCTGGGTTCAGACCTGAGCGTTTTACAGCGCGTTCCTACGCGCTGTAAAACGCTCAACAGGCAAGAACCAATGATTCCCTATGGGAAATGGTTCTCACCTGAGCGTTTTACAGCGCGTACGATTGCGCTGTAAAACGCCCGACGCCCCAAGAAGTACATGAGAAGTACATAGACTTCCGGGAATGCGCGACTATGGGCGTTCGCTTGTTCCGGAGCCGCGATTGTAAACGTGCATACAATCACGCGCTCCATCCCGAACGCTCAGGTCTGAACCCAGCCTAATGCATATTAAAGGGCATCTGTCAGCAGATTTGTACCTATGAACCCGGCTGATCCGTTACATGAGCGCTTGGCAGCTGAAGGCATCTGTGTTGGTCCCATGTTCCCATGTGCCCGATTACTGAGAAAAATGATGTTTTAATATATGCAAATTAGCTTCTAGGTGCAACGGGGGCGTTGCTGTTACACCTAGTGGCTCTGCTCTCTCTACAACTGCTGCTCCCTCTGCATTTTGATTGAAAGGACCAGGCAGTGAAAAACGTGAAAGAGAGAGCAGAGCCACTAGGTGTAATGGTAACGCCCCTGTTGCACCTAGAAGCGCATTTGCATATATTAAAACATATTTTTTCTCAGCAATGAGGGCACATGGGAACATGGGACCAACACAGATACATGTGCACTTGGCAGCTGAAGGCAACAGGTCAGCCAGTGTCATAGGTACAAATCTGCTGACAGATGCTCTAAAGGTGTTGTCCATTTTAGACAATCCCTTTTTATGAGCAGGGTCCATTAACCCGTAGAGGACCCGCGCCGTACATGTACGGTGCAGATGTCCGTGACTTAAGGACCAGCGCCATACATGTACGACGCTGTGATCGGGCAGGTGCAGGAGATGCGCTCGCCCGATCCGCGGCAGGGGTCTGGCAGTCACTGATAGCTGGACCCCTGCTGCATGCGACGGCATCGGTGAGTTCACTGATGCCGGCGCATTAACCCTTGATGTGCCGCAGTCAGCGCTGACTGTGGCACATGCGATGTCCTTGCGGGTATCAGAGCTGCTATCGGGTCCCCGTGCTGCTGTGACGGGGACCCGATGGCAGGGAAGGCAGCCCGATGCCTTCCTTAGGCATCATGGCTGCCTCCTGGGAGAGCCTGTGAGATCCAGCCCCCTGTATCTCACAGGCAGGAAGCTGGAAGTGTATTACGCTGTGTTCAGACCTGAGCGTACTGAACGTATGGGCGTTTGCAATCGCGCATACAGAGACAAGTGAACGCCCATTGTCGCGCGTTCCCGCTGAAGTCTATGTACGGGAACGCGCGACAAGACGCCCCAAAGAAGCTCCTGTATTTCTTGGGGCGTCAGGCTTTTTACAGCGTGATCGTACGCGCTGTAAAACGCTCAGGTAAGAACCATTCCTATAGGGAATCATTGGTTCTTGCCTGTTGAGTGTTTTGCAGCGCGTAGGAACATGCTGTAAAACGCTCAGGTCTGAACCCAGCCTTAGTGTGTAACACTTACAGCCAATGCATTACAATACAGAAGTATTGTCATGCATTGTAAAGGGGATCAGACTCCCAAAAGTTGAAGTCCCAGAGTGGGACAGAAAATAAAGTGAAAAAAAAAGGTTAAAAAAATAAAGTTTTACAATTTTTTTTTTTAAGTTTCAAGTAAAAAAAATAAATAAATATAGATATCCTTTTGCCAAAATAAAGGGAAAAAAAGAAGCCATATTAGGTATTGCCGCGTCCGTATTGACCGGCTCTATAAAATGATCACATGACCTAACCCCTCAGGTGAACATTGTCCAAAAAATAAAATAAAAACTGTGCTAAATAAACTATTTTTTTGGTCACCTTACATCACTAAAAGTGCAACACCAAGCAATCAAAAAGGCGTATACCCCACAAAATAGTACCAATCTTAGGCTGGGTTCACACGGTCGAAATTTCCACGCAGGTGCAATGCGGGAGGTGAACGCATTGCACCCGCACTGAATCCGGACCCATTCACTTCTATGGGGCTGTGTACATGACATTACTTATGCGTTGCGTGAAAATCGCAGTATGCTCTATATTGTGCGTTTATCACGCAACGCAGGCCCCATAGAAGTGAATGGGGCTGCGTGAAAAATCGCACCGCGGATGCGGTGCGATTTTCACGCATGGTTGCTAGGTGACAGTCTATTGACTGTATTATTTTCCCTTAAAACATGGTTATAAGGGAAAATAATAGCATTCTGAATACAGAATGCTTAGTAGGTGGTCAATTGAGGGTTAAAAATAATAAAATAAAAATTAACTCACCTTCTCCTCTTGATCGCATAGCTGCCGGTCTCTTCTTACTTCTTTAATGATGAGCTGCAGGCTAAAGGACCTGTGGTGACATCACATCCCATGGTCCCATTACATGAGCCATCAGCGCAATTTATTTTATTATTGAGAAGAGTTCTCATAATTCATTAACGAAACATGAAAAATACTTATTGTAATGGCGGACATTTATCCAAAGTTGTGCAAAGGAAAACTGGCTTAGTTGCCCATAGCAACCAATCAGATTCCAGCTTTTATTTTTCAGAGCTACTTTGTAAAATGAAAGCTGCCATCTGATTGATTGCTACGGGGCAACCAAACCAGTTTCCCTTTGTAGCAGATTCAGCTTTGTTTGTGGTGACGTCCTCACGTCACGCTGTGAGACAGGGAGCTCCTGAGGCTGCGCTGCACCGGGATGGCGGAGTGGGCGCTGGGAGAGGGCGGCCAATTTGCTGAAGCCCCCTACCCGCCCCGATCAAAAGCATTGATAAATCAATAAAGACTGTGCAATAACACGCCCTCCCTTGTATCCTCCCCTCACAATACGTAATACACATAGAAAAAGAGATTCCGGTGTTCATGGTAACTGCATGTACAGAACACACATTCCTGTTTCCAAGCAACGCAAAGCAAAAAAAAAAAAAAAAAAAAAGGAATCTTTGCACAGCTCTGGTGGGCGTGGCTAGACGTTACCTGCGCGCTCCACGTGTCAATGGGCGTGTTTTTCCAGACGCTTCCCGTAGAGCGGGCGTGGCCTGTAATAGCCCCTCCTCCTGGACAGGTGTCGGTGGGCGGGGCCTTGTAGTCAGTACAGGTGCCGCAGCATGAGCAGGGAGCAGGATCCTCCGGTCAGGTAGCGTATAATGTATGGAGTGTGCGGCATCACTGATGCTGGGCGGCAGCAGCCTGGCATTCAGCTGTGACAGCGGGTAGTCGCTCTCTCCAGAGGCATCTGTGGGCCCAGAGATTAGTGGGTAATAATGGGAACTCTTAGTCCTCAGGTCAGTCCTGCTTTCTTATTCTGCTTTCTATGACTTCTCTGTTATTGTGCAAAGATTGTTCTTAAAGTAGGTTACACCGGGAGATAGTAATTAGAGTCCTCATCTCTGAGGAGCCAGAAGTGGTGGCCAGGACCTCCAGAGATAGACCTGCAGGTATAGAGGAGACCTCCAGAGATAGACCTGCAGGTATAGAGGAGATCTCCAGCAGCTGCTTCACCGATACATCCTGTTACTTCTCAGGGATCTCATCTCCCTCATTGTTTATCTTCTGCTACACAGCCTGTCCCTGCACAAGTGTCCACGCCCTGCACTGTTATTTACACAAGGGTCACACGATAAGCCTGCACTTCATCATGTGAGAAATTACCCCACAAGTCTTATTACAGACACCGTCTCCTGATCCTCTTATTACCCTGTAACATCTTATTGCAGTAACCGGCTCCTGATCCTCTTATTACCCTGTAACATCTTATTACAGTAACCCGGCTCCTGATCCTCTTATTACCCCAGTAACATCTTATTCCAGTATCCCGGCTCCTGATCCTCTTATTACCCTGTAACATCTTATTACAGTAACCGGCTCCTGATCCTCTTATTACCCTGTAACATCTTATTACAGTAACCGGCTCCCGATTCTCTTTTTACCCCTGTAACATCTTATTACAGTAACCCGGCTCCTGATCCTCTTATTACCCTGTAACATCTTATTACAGTAACCCGGCTCCTGATCCTCTTATTACCCCTGTAACATCTTATTACAGTAACCGGCTCCTGATCCTCTTATTACCCTGTAACATCTTATTACAGTAACCCGGCTCCTGATCCTCTTATTACCCCTGTAACATCTTATTACAGTAACCCGGCTCCTGATCCTCTTATTACCCTGTAACATCTTATTACAGTACCCGGCTCCTGATCCTCTTATTACCCTGTAACATCTTATTACAGTAACCCGGCTCCTGATCCTCTTATTACCCTGTAACATCTTATTACAGTAACCCGGCTCCTGATCCTCTTATTACCCTGTAACATCTTATTACAGTAACCCGGCTCCTGATCCTCTTATTACCCTGTAACATCTTATTACAGTAACCCGGCTCCTGATCCTCTTATTACCCTGTAACATCTTATTACAGTAACCCGGCTCCTGATCCTCTTATTACCCTGTAACATCTTATTACAGTAACCCGGCTCCTGATCCTCTTATTACCCTGTAACATCTTATTACAGTAACCCGGCTCCTGATCCTCTTATTACCCTGTAACATCTTATTACAGTAACCCGGCTCCTGATCCTCTTATTACCCTGTAACATCTTATTACAGTAACCCGGCTCCTGATCCTCTTATTACCCTGTAACATCTTATTACAGTAACCCGGCTCCTGATCCTCTTATTACCCTGTAACATCTTATTACAGTAACCCGGCTCCTGATCCTCTTATTACCCTGTAACATCTTATTACAGTAACCGGCTCCTGATCCGCTTATTACCCCTGTAACATCTTATTCCAGTAACCCGGCTCCTGATCCTCTTATTACCCTGTAACATCTTATTACAGTACACCGTCTCCTGATCCTCTTATTACCCTGTAACATCTTATTACAGTAACCGGCTCCTGATCCTCTTATTACCCTGTAACATCTTATTCCAGTAACCTGGCTCCTGATCCTCTTATTACCCTGTAACATCTCATTACAGTAACCGGCTCCTGATCCTCTTATTACCCTGTAACATCTTATTCCAGTAACCCGTCTCCTGATCCTCTTATTACCCTGTAACATCTTATTATAGTAACCCGGCGCCTGATCCTCTTATTACCCTGTAACATCTTATTACAGTAACCCGGCTCCTGATCCTCTTATTACCCTGTAACATCTTATTACAGTAACCCGGCTCCTGATCCTCTTATTACCCTGTAACATCTTATTACAGACACCGTCTCCTGATCCTCTTATTACCCTGTAACATCTTATTGCAGTAACCGGCTCCTGATCCTCTTATTACCCTGTAACATCTTATTCCAGTAACCTGGCTCCTGATCCTCTTATTACCCTGTAACATCTCATTACAGTAACCGGCTCCTGATCCTCTTATTACCCTGTAACATCTTATTCCAGTAACCCGTCTCCTGATCCTCTTATTACCCTGTAACATCTTATTACTGTAACCCGGCTCCTGATCCTCTTATTACCCCTGTAACATCTTATTACAGACACCGTCTCCTGATCCTCTTATTACCCTGTAACATCTTATTACAGTAACCCGGCTCCTGATCCTCTTATTACCCCTGTAACATCTTATTACAGTAACCCGGCTCCTGATCCTCTTATTACCCTGTAACATCTTATTACAGACACCGTCTCCTGATCCTCTTATTACCCTGTAACATCTTATTACAGTAACCCGGCTCCTGATCCTCTTATTACCCCTGTAACATCTTATTACAGTAACCCGGCTCCTGATCCTCTTATTACAGTAACCTGGCTCCTGACCCTCTTATTACCCTGTAATATCTTATTACAGTAACCCGGCTCCTGATCCTCTTATTACCCTGTAACATCTTATTCCAGTAACCCGGCTCCTGATCCTCTTATTACCCTGTAACATCTTATTACAGTAACCCGGCTCCTGAGCCTCTTATTACCCTGTAACATCTTATTACAGTAACCGGCTCCTGATCCTCTTATTACCCTGTAACATCTTATTACAGTAACCCGGCCCCTGATCCTCTTATTACCCTGTAACATCTTATTACAGTAACCCGGCTCCTGACCCTCTTATTACCCTGTAACATCTTATTACAGTAACCGGCTCCTGATCCTCTTATTACCCTGTAACATCTTATTCCAGTAACCCGGCTCCTGATCCTCTTATTACCCTGTAACATCTTATTCCAGTAACCCGGCTCCTGATCCTCTTATTACCCTGTAACATCTTATTACAGTAACCCGGCTCCTGATCCTCTTATTACCCTGTAACATCTTATTACAGTAACCCGGCTCCTGAGCCTCTTATTACCCCTGTAACATCTTATTACAGTAACCCGGCTCCTGATCCTCTTATTACCCTGTAACATCTTATTCCAGTAACCCGGCTCCTGATCCTCTTATTACCCTGTAACATCTTATTACAGTAACCCGGCTCCTGATCCTCTTATTACCCCTGTAACCTCTTATTACAGTAACCTGGCTCCTGATACTCTTTTTACCCTGTAACATCTTATTACAGTAACCCGGCTCCTGATACTCTTTTTACCCTGTAACATCTTATTACAGTAACCCGGCTCCTGATCCTCTTATTACCCTGTAACATCTTATTACAGTAACCCGACTCCTGATCCTCTTATTAGCCTGTAACATCTTATTACAGTAACCCGGCTCCTGATCCTCTTATTACCCTGTAACATCTTATTACAGTAACCCGGCTCCTGATCCTCTTATTACCCTGTAACATCTTATTACAGTAACCCGGCTCCTGATCCTCTTATTACCCTGTAACATCTTATTACAGTAACCCGGCTCCTGATCCTCTTATTACCCTGTAACATCTTACTATACTCACAGTGATATGTTGTTTTGTTCAGGTTGTAGTCTATATTCTCTTGGAGATTTAATAACTTTTCATTAATGATTATACGTGTGAGCACTGCTTATACTCCACCAAAGTAAATATACAGCAGAGTGACACCCTATTTCTGAAGCGCAGGGATGTTGCGGGTGGTTTTATATCTGAAGCTTATGTACTGAGAATAGATTACCTTTATTTGCTAAACCTTTAATTTATCAGCTGTAGGTGAAGTTTCTCAGGGTGTTTCCATCGGTGGTCAGGAAGTGACAGCAATGACACTGGCATTCTAAGCCCCACTCCCTGGTACTGATTTAGTTTCCTTCAGGCTTCAGTAACAGGATTTTGCTCTTTTGTTGTGCATAACTTATCGAAGTATTATTTCTATGGAGTAAAAAATTGTCTGATATTTCTCTATAAAATTGAAATTTACATGTCAGTAGATTTCTCCTTTTAAGGAAAGACTTAGACATGTGATTTGTGTTTGCAGGTCTAACATGGACCTGTACCGGGATCTCAGTGATTGTATGGACGCTCTCAATCTTTTCCTGAACAACCGCTTCGATGAAAGCCTGGAACTTCTACAACCAAGGTGACCGACCTCCCCGTATGCTGTGGAGCTGCGGCCCTCCTGCTGTTGCAAAACTACAACTCCCAGCATGCCCTAATAGCTGTAGCCTGTCCAAGCATGCTGGGAGTTGTAGTTTTGCAACAGCTGGAGGGCTACAGGTTGAGCATTCCTGCTGTAGAGCAAATCTCTGAACTTCTGTAAGCAGAGCAGCGGCTTAAGCAAGGTGGCCGCCCCCATAATCACGTACCAAAATTTTAAAAAATCTATTGAACAGTAAATATAGATTAAAATATCTTAGGCGATACATTGACTTTAACGTCACTTGGGTAAGACAGAAAATTTCCTAGTCTTTTTTTGATTGTTTCTGGGGGTGCTGGACACATTTGCCTAATGCCTTATAGATGAGGCTGGAAGCGTAAATATTGACCCTTATTAACATTTTCAAAACCATTATAAAAAGCTATGGAGTCGGACACCTTTAGGGCAATTTTTTTATGATTCTATTTTACTATATATTATTATTTTTTCTATTGGTTTCAAAAAAAAAAAAAAAAAAAAAAATTAAGCAGTTTTAGTGATACATGGGTTTAAAAATCAGTCAGCTGGCGGCTCATGTGCTGCCCCCTGACCTCATAAACACTCATTTAGGGGCCTTTTCACACTAATGCTAAAGCATATCCTGCAGGAACGAAGCAGTTTTCGTCCGGCCGCTCCTCGGCATATTTGCCGGGTTGCGGCTGATTCTCTGCCGGACCCCAGTGGGGCCGGACGGATTGCCGGCAGTGCACGGCTGTGCCCGGCAAGGACGGACCCGTCAGGCTGAGAACAGCCTGCGGAATCTATTTTACCGTTTAACTGATATATTCTAATCTGTTTGATAAGCTTTTAGCTCAAATGAGTGTTTATGAGCCGTCAGCTGATGGAACTCAGGAGCAAGAATCTGCAAATAGACAGCTTTTTGTTTAACCCCATGTATCCCAAAAACTGCTGAAAATTTTCAATAAACACCTATTGAAAGCCCAAGATGAGTAAAATGTTGCCTCGAAGGTGCCCATAGCCTTTAAATATCTTCCTTTCATAGGGCTAAAGACAGCATGTACCACAGTCTCGTATATGGCACTATCCTGGAGATGCAGGCTATGATGACATTCGAACACGATGACATCAGCAATGCCGGGCAGGTGATGAAGCAGGCACAAGAGCTATGCCAAAGGTAACATTCTTAACAAAGATAAGATGATTTATAGGACAGCCCCACCTTCCAAGAGGAGCTGAGCAGACTGATATATAGTTGTATGGGAAAAGACTCAGGATAATTTGTAATCTAGTCATCCAAATCTCTGCTCATTCTGGGCTTAGGAGTCATGTGGGTGGTCTTAGTGTCTGACTGTGTATACAGAGATTGCTGTGAGTAACTGATAGGAGTCATGTGGGCGGTCCTTAAGTCCAGAACGAGCAGAGGTTTAGATCAGGGATGCTCAACCTGTGGCCCTCCAGCTGTTGCAAAGCTTCAACTCCCAGCATACCCTAATAGCTGTAGGGCTGTCCAGACTTGCTGGGAGTTGTAGTTTTGCAACAGCTGGAGGAAGTTGAGCATCCCTGGTTTAGGTGAATACATTATTTATATATTTACAGAATTTTTTTCACGCAAAACTATATATCAATCGGCTCAGCTCCTCCTGCTCTGTGCAGACTGCACCACATTTTGTTGTGACGTCCAGGTGTAGTCGACATCCGGTTAATATTATAGAGACGTGATATACAGTAAATATTTTTATTTTATTTTTTCAGGTTCAGGAAGAAAACTTCCCTCATTTATAAATCCGGAGCAGAAACCTTTACAGAAGGTGAGATTCTTATTTGTAACAAACCCTCAGATGTGAGAAGTACAAGGACTCTACAGGTTTCCGTTCACTGATGGCAAGCAAAAATGATTTAAATTCCACGAGATTAAAGCATAAAATAAATTAGAAAATTACTGATTTTTCCCAATAATGATTTATTATACTTTTTAACATAAAACTGGAAAACTTTTGAATGACACAATTATGGGGGAAGAAAAGGGGTGGGGGGGTGTTACTACGGATGGCGGATGTTGTTGTGGCAATATTGGTCTACCCTTCAGCTTGCTGATGTCATCAGTTTTAATTTCAGCCCTGAAAATACCGCCATATAATTGCAAAATAATACTGCCATATAGTGCCAAAATAATTTTCAGTATCCAAATAATAACAAATAAATCACACTGGATGGTTTTAGTTTCCTCCTGTGCCCCCTGGTAAATGGGTACCCTGGGCAGTTTGCCACTGATCCTGATCCTGCATTGTCACAGTGTTCACACTTATATAGAATCAGGAAAAATTGCTGCAGTGTTTCTTGTTCAAGAGGAAGGTAAACCCACAGAGCTGTTGCCATCTGTCTCTTACAAAGAGGTTCTGCGGTAGCTGCAGTGTATATTGTAGGAGAGTAGTAACTCCAGCAAGAAAAACCTGCGCACCTTGAATTGTGAACACGTAACCTGAGACCTTTCCTCTGGCTGGGATCACTCGCCTCATGTAGTCCAGTCCTGGCTGTATTGCCCCATGCTCTGTAGTTGCATAGTGTATGGAGATCTCTACGAAGCTTCCCCCTGATGGTGAACACTGCGGTTGGGCGCTGACGCAATGGTCACACTGGTTTATTTCATGTTGCAGTTGAGGCACATGCAGAAGTTTGCTTCGCTGAATGTCTGCTACAAAGGGCGGCTTTGATCTTCCTCCAGGTACGTTGTCATATATCTTCTATATAAAAAAAATCTTCATATAAAAGAGAGGATCAAAAAAAATATGTATGTATAAAAAAAAAAAAATTCTATGATCCTTCGGGCGGACATAAACGCCTCTAAGTTCTTTTTATCGAGTATCTTAATTTGATCTGTGCAAGCAGTGAAACAAAGGGACAATTGTGTGTGTGTGTGTGTGTATATATGTCGTTTATTATAAAACAAAGAATATAAAATCAATACAATTGCAAAACAAATGACGAAATAATACCCGAACACGCCACACGGTGGTGGTAACACAGCCCTATCTCACCAGCACAGTATAACTAAGGCCTCTTTCACACTTGCGTTGTCCGGATCCGGCGTGTACTCCACTTGCCGGAATTACACGCCGGATCCAGAAAAAACGCAAGTGTATTGAAAGCATTTGAAGACGGATCCGTCTTCAAAATGCGTTCAGTGTTACTATGGCAGCCAGGACGCTATTAAAGTCCTGGTTGCCATAGTAGGAGCGGGGAGCGGGGGAGCGGTATACTTACCATCCATGCGGCTCCCGGGGCGCCCTGACGTCACTCTCGAGCGCCCCGGGAGCCGCACGGACGGTAAGTATGCTGCTCCCCCGCTCCCCACTACACTTTACCATGTCTGCCGGGACTTTAGCATCCCTGCAGCCATGGTAACCACTCTAAAAAAAGCTAAACGTCGTATCCGGCAATGCGCCGAAACGACGTTTAGCTTAAGGCCGGATCCGGATCAATGCCTTTCAATGGGCATTCATTCCGGATCCGGCCTTGCGGCAAGTCTTCAGTTTTTTTGGCCGGAGCAAAAAGCGCAGCATGCTGCGGTATTTTCTCCGGCCAAAAAACGTTCCGTTCTGGAACTGAAGACATCCTGAACAGATTTCACTCCATTCAAAATGCATTAGGATAATCCTGATCAGGATTCTTCCGGCATAGAGCCCCGACGACGGAACTCTATGCCGGAAGACCATTACGCAGGTGTGAAAGAGCCCTAAGTGATTTATGACAACCAGTGTCATAACTTTAACAAACAGACTCATATACCAAGAGAAACTTAAGATCTTCTGTTTATAAAACAGGCTATAACAATAAAACACGGATTATACTGGAAAATAAATGTTATCCCTTGACTCTGTTTTCCTATGACCAATCAAAAATATATGATATTAATATGATAAAATATTCAGCTCGGCAATCAGACTATGGAAAAATAACTTTTCAAGGGTTTAGTCCTCTTTTTCAAATAATGTCAGATCTTCCATTAACAATATTTTCTTAGCAAAGATGCATAATCAGCATTATGGAGGCGCCTAACACTATATATTCCCACAGTATGGGGACTCTTGGCTATATACCGAGAGAAATATCTTATTAATATCACGAGCAGTAAACACAATATACGTTACCGGGTCAAAGGTAGACAGAGTTCAGATGGGACCAGTTCTCAAGAACTTTCCTAGTAGTCCAAAACAAAATAATCCAAGTTTCTTCTTGTATAGTATTCTTTTTGCGTTTTTATTTTGGTCTTGATTGGATGGATGGATCAATAGATCCCTTGATGCTCTGCACACGAGTAATTATTCCCCACCTTATCTAAGAATCATCCCCTTCTAGGTTAGGTATTTCCAATCAGGTAAGGTGGGTGTATTTGCATGCTAATAACACAATGATGTTATATTAACCCTTGACATGTTATAAAACAAATGATAAAGTAATATAATATTGTCCACCTGCCTCCAGATGGCACTGTGGTATTGCAGATCAATATCACAACCTTAAACATTAATTATAAATACCTAATAATACATTCACATGACCTTCTTAACCTTTTTAATATACATCATTGAGGAAGGTCTTTTCCTGACACTTTTAATTACCTATAAACTAGACTTGTTGGACTCACTGTCTTCTCCTATCTTTTTGAATCTGTTAACTTGATAAAAATGTATATAACGGCCTTGATACTCTGCATCGGAACTTGTATATCTTACTTATCTACATCCATGAATTAGGGCTGCAACGATTAATCGATGTAATCGATTATATTCGATAACTGGATTCGTTGTCGACGAATCCAGTTATCGAATAATCGCCGATTCGTTGCTATGCAGGCGGGCGGTCGCTGCATCTTTATTTTACCTTTTTACAATGACGCTCCTGTAACAGCCAGGCAGAGCGGACGGCGGCGTAACGTCACTCACTCACGTGACACGCCTGCTCCGCCTCCTTCATTCATGAGGTGGGCGGAGCAGGTGCGTCACGTGAGTGAGTGACGTTACGCCGCCGTCCGCTCTGCCTGGCTGTTACAGGAGCGTCATTGTAAAAAGGTAAAATAAAGATGCAGACGTGATTAGTCCGACTTATAAGCATTGGGGCCGGGGCTGTTATGGGGAGGGGGGAGGATCTGTCTATGGCACTGCTATGGGGAGGGGGGTCTGTGTATAGCACTTCTATGGGGAGGGGGGAGGATCTGTCTATGGCATTGCTATGGGGAGGGGGATCTGTGCACTGTTATGAGGAAAGGGATCTGTGCACTGTTATGCCCATAACAGTGCACATATCCCCCTCTCCATAACAGCGCCACCCACAGATCCCCCTCTCCATAACTGCGCCACCCACAGATCCCTCTCCATAACAGCGCCATCCACAGATCCCCCTCTCCATAACTGCGCCGCCCACAGATCCCCCTCTCCATAACTGCGCCGCCCACAGATCCCCCTCTCCATAACTGCGCCGCCCACAGATCCCCCTCTCCATAACTGCGCCGCCCACAGATCCCCCTCTCCATAACTGCGCCGCCCACAGATCCCCCTCTCCATAACTGCGCCGCCCACAGATCCCCCTCTCCATAACTGCGCCGCCCACAGATCCCCCTCTCCATAACTGCGCCGCCCACAGATCCCCCTCTCCATAACTGCGCCGCCCACAGATCCCCCTCTCCATAACTACGCCGCCCACAGATCCCCCTCTCCATAACTACGCCGTCCACAGATCCCCCATAATAGTGTCGTCCACAGATCCCCCATAATAGTGTCGTCCACAGATCCCCCATAATAGTGTCGTCCACAGATCCCCCATTAGTGTCGTCCACAGATCCCCCATAATAGTGTCGTCCACAATTTGTTTTAATATGGCCTTTGAACATATTTTTTCAAGTAAGATCATATAAACCTCTCTGTTTTGTAATTTTGTCGTTTTTGCCGATTAATCGATTAATCGTAGAAATTAATCGGCAACTAATCGATTATTCAAATAATCGTTAGCTGCAGCCCTACCATGAATAACTATCATTTTGAAATAACTTTTAACTCTTCTCAGAAATCCAATTAACAGAAACTTACTTCAATGTCTCTGTATCTTCTACAGGATACATTCTAAATTATACATACATGGTATAAGATATATATATATATAATCTCGATATATTGTTACACATAGACAACCCATTTTATGAATTATTGGTTGAAATATGTTGTAAACTAAATATACCATACAGAAATATATATTTATATATATTTATAAATATATGAATTAAACCTCATACAGCAGGTATGCCTCAAGGATATGAATTCTTATCTCATCATGACTTATCCATAAAGCAACCTTGTTCCCTTCAGACAGACATGTCTGAGGAAGCTAGTGTACTCCCCATAGATAAACCCATATCTTTAGCAATAACTTTTAAAAATATAATGTCCGTTCATATTCACAATTATATTTTTTTATAAACTGAACTTGCCATGAACTCATCTTGGCCTCTCCAGCCACATAACAGAACTTTGGTTCAAGCTGATTTTATTTTTATAAAGGCAATGAGCATTCATTTTGGCTATAATATCATTAGATAATATTGTATACGTATGAAAATGCACAACAACGTCTGTCATTTTGATCTACAAATAAATCGCAAAACTTTAACTCTGGAAGTCATCTAGAAGGGACGGACCCAGAGCTACTCTAGAAAATGAATCAGTATAAGGCTAGGTCTACACGACGACATTTGTCGCGCTACAAAAAGTCGCGCGACAGATAGGGCGCAACAGTTGTCGCGCGACATTTTGTTGCATCAATGTCGCGCGACAATTTTTATAATGGCAGTCTATGGTGTCGCACTGCAACATGCGACATGTTGCGACTGCGACGCGACAGTCGCAGAAAAATCCATCTTGAATGGATTTTTTGCGACTGTCGCAGTCGCAGCATGTCGCATGTTGCAGTGCGACACCATAGACTGCCATTATAAAAATTGTCGCGCGACATTGGTGCAACAAAATGTCGCGCGACAAATGTCGTCGTGTAGACCTAGCCTAAAGCTGTTTCAGATGGACTTGTTCAGTGTGGAAATCACACTCCGTGTGAGCGTGATTCTTGGTTCTGGACGCAGCTCTTTTCTTCTGGAGTGCACAGCATTATACTGATTTATAATGTTGTGTGTCTCTGCATGACCTGTGTCACACAACATTATAAATGTGCTACATAGAAAAAAGCAGTGTCCAGAATGGAGAATCACGCTCACACACAGAGTGTGATTTCGGCACTCGTGTCAAACAGCCCTAATTTATATCATGAGAAGTTTCTGTAAATATGAATTCTTAACATGCTACTCCTATATACAAGAATATAACTACTATAATACTGCTCCTATGTACAAGAATATAACTACTATAATACTGCTCCTATGTACAAGAATATAACTACTATAATACTGCCTCCTATGTGCAAGAATATAACTACTATAATACTGCTCCTATGTGCAAGAATATAACTACTATAATACTGCTCCTATGTACCAGAATATAACTACTATAATACTGCTCCTATGTACAAGAATATAACTACTATAATACTGCCTCCTATGTACAAGAATATAACTACTATAATACTGCTCCTATGTATAAGAATATAACTACTGTAAGTGTAATCCTATAAATCTTCTTTTGCAGGATGAGAATATGATACATTTCATAAAGGGTGGGATGAAGGTTCGGAGTAGTTACCTCATCTACAGGTGAGACCAGTATGTGACATATGGAAACAAGTCCAGATATATTATTTGGTAGATTAGCAGTCTCCAGCTGTTGCAGTACTATAACTCTCGGCATGCTCTGACAACCTATGGAGGTGAGATTATGTCTGTGCCTCTAAGTAATTACGATATGAATGGAGGTTTCTCTCTTTCCAGAGATCTGAATAACTTTGTGCAGTCTAATGGCTTCAAGAAGGGCGAGTCACACGTTCACCTCCAGGGCGGCGTCTCGCTGGGTATTGGAGCATTCAATTTGGTGAGTATTGTCTGTGTGTAGCTTGTGCTGCGGATTGTGAGGTTTGGACTGTGTCCTCCTGTTTTGTGCTGTTATTCTTCATGACACTTTTCTGTCTTTTCTTGCTGCCAGTGGATTTCGGCCCGGAGGTAAATGTATATGATTACATTACAATGGACATTTGGGGGGAGGAGGGGGGTGGAAAGTGCACTCATCGCCAGTATCTCTTGAGTTCTTGATAGATGGACAGATTTAAACGGGCACCAAATCCTGCAATTTATGTTTCTTCAAGTTGCTTTGCAGGTTAATGTCCTCTATCGCTCACGGTTATCAGCCATTCCAGGTTATGGATAGACCAACTGTAGTCTTCATCAGTCGTGGTTACTAAAACAGAACAGTAAATTTCCTGACACTCCCAAAGTTTTACCACCTAGAAAAGAAGGGCTTTGTTTTTCTTATCCTTGTTACCTCCATTTTTGTAACCCTTGGGTCAGATCTTCTTCCATTAGTTCTTGAAACCCAAGGCAAGGGCCTGTCTCCATGGTATGCCCTAATGCCTGTTATGACCCGCCTTTTTGAGTAGCTTTGGGTTGGTGGTCTCAGGTCAGAACATTAACATCTTAATTTGCGTTTCCTCCTTGGCTCCTCCTCGGCTCCTCCTCAGTTACACAGTCGGCAAGCTTGTGTCACATACACCCCTATTGTGGGAATTGTGACTGCAGCCCAGTAGATGAGATGTAGTATATTTGCACAGTGACAGCACTTTTTATCTAGAGTACTATGCGTGTACCTGTGGTAACCATTCTCTGTAGGGAAGCAGTCATGCCTCGGTCCTGCTTACTGACTTCTCTGTGTTCCTCTTAGACGTTGTCTCTCTTCCCTCCACGGATTTTGAAGATTCTGGAATTTGCCGGCTTCTCTGGAGATAAGGTCTCTTCACGTTTTCTTCCAGTGTCTTGGTATATTATATCTGTTTCCTGTAATCTATAAAGTTATACCTGGCTGTGGTTGGTCAGATGGCACACCAACATACATGAAGCCATTGTGCCCTCCTGAAGCCACCAGTGAGGTCTCATGTAAGGGCTAGGATGTATCTGGTGTTTTTAACTTGTCCCTTTCCTCCTCAGGATTATGGTCTTAGTCAGCTCCGTGAAGGTGCCTCATCGTATAACCTGCGCTCCTTGCTGTGCACCATGGTTCTGCTATGTTACTACACCCTCCTGAGCTTCGTCCTGGGTGAGCATCCTCCTTGTGGCCCTGTTTCATGTCTTCTGTTGCAGAATTGTAGAGTTAAGCTGTAGACATGAGAGGAGCGTTTGCTGGTCACAGATCACCCGGAGCACTCACAAGAACTTAATGGTCTATATAGTCTGTTCAAGTTTGTCCCTACACAGAGTCCTATTAAATTTTAACCATTTAATAGTCCCAGAAGGGGGCTATAATAGGCGCTTCTAAAATACATTGCAGTCAATGTCATTGCTGTACTGATAGCCTGCTGTGACACTCTAGAGGTAGGCCTGTAGCCTTCACTAGGCCACAGCCTGCCTGCACTGATGTCAGCACCCCTGAATCTATTTTGTTTGTTCCCTTTGTAACTGATTACATGCCACGGGTGCTATTGCCCACAGCACGTAGGGCCAGGATCGTCGCCACTGCTTATCTGGGATGTAGAGCAAGAGCAAGGCTCTAATGTTAGAGCTGAGCCCCTGCTCTCTTCTGCATGGGAGACCTGTACAGCTCTTAGGCTGGGCCACCATAAAAAGGTGGCTTTCCAGCCTAAAGCTCCTTAGTGACCGCCATTAAAAGGTGTATTGTTGGTCACTAGGAGTTAATACAGACTCTGTATTCAAACCTCCAAAATGATACCAAACCAGGACACCATCCCCAAATTAATTCCATCACAGACACAAAACCCCAACTACCTCAGACCTAAGACTATAACAGTTAAACTAACTTGGGCTTGACACTACTTAAAGGGGTTGTCCAGTATTTGAAAAACATGGCTGCTGTATTCCAAAAACAGTGCCCGTCACTGGACTTCACTGAAGTGAATGGGGCTGAGCTGCAGTACCACACACAAGCTGAGGACTGGTGTGGAGCTGCTTTTGGAAGAGAGCAGACAATTTTTTTCTAATCTTGGACAACTGTTTCAATGAATACAAATTCCAGATTCAACCCCCAAATTAATTTCAGACCCCAGACCTCAAATTTAATTTCATACAGGCCACCAGTCACATTGCCTAGTGGATCCTTCTTGGTGAATAAGTCATGGGTGTAGTCAGATGCAGGGGCGTAGCTATAGGGGGTGCAGAGGTAGCAGTCGCTACCGGGCCCAGGAGCCTGAGGGGGTACAAAGACCCTTGTGCTGCATAAGAAGACACACAAAGCACTGAGGGAAGGGGGGCCCAAGCCTAACTCTTGCACCAGGGCCCCTGAGCCTTTAGCTACGCCCCTGGTCAGATGTAATGAGGGTGGACGTGGCCGAGCGCTACCATTATGCTCATGCAACCACAATAAGTCCACCCTCTCACCTGCATCGACATCATGGTGACTTCATCACACACTGTAAAGTGTGTACTACAAAGACATTACTGCCATGAACGTAAGGTGCTGTATATGAAGCAAATCATCAAAATCTATGGCTGAAAAAAAAATTGGATTGACCCCATCAGAGAACACTCCAAGGACTACATACACCTATGGGAGGAAGATCAGAACCAATATCAGCCGAAAGAGTAGGGGAGGATTAGAACAATCTTCCATCACCTGTGGTTGGGAAATCTACAGTAAGTGAAGCTAATCCTACCTGGGATAATCATGTCTATCCTAAGAGAAGAAAGACACCCCTTAACGTTAAAATGACAACAGTCAGAAGGAAAGGTCGATAGACATGTTAATGATATGCAAATGAGAACAACATGGAAAAAACACAATATTCAAAACATCTCAGCCCTTTCAGTATGGAGGCTATTAATGGTTGTCTTAGGAATGCTCTGTCACACTGAATGCTCTTGGGCACGCAAATCACCAAGATCTACTTTCAGCTCCCTTTGCAATTGCCGACCAATGACATCCCAGATTTGGTTGATGGGATTCAAGTTTGGAGATGCTACAGGCCGTTGTTGCATGTTTAGGCCACATAGGCTGCTCACAGTAGCACGGGAAATTCTTCTAATCGGATGATCCATTCTTCTGTGCAGAGGTTCTCCTCAGTGCACTTCTTGCTGACTTTCTGGTTTGTTGTAGTTCTCCCAACCACCGGGACACTCAAGGTTGAACTGTGCTGAACTCTCGGCCTAAGCACATCGCGAAATGCCTGAGTGATAAACCAAGTCTGTCAGTTAGTGATAAGTGGCACATCGATGGACAGGAGGCATCACACAATCATCCCATATGGCTTAATCCAGATAATGAGGTTTCATGTGGCCAAAAAACATTGCTTTTAATTATGCCCACCACCACAGATTGGGGCTAGGTGTTTGAAAATTTGATCAACTGCAGATCTTAGTGACACCTACTGCTATGTCGATTTGCGTAACCTTTATTGCTTGTCCTTCTTGGAGCTGCAGTTACAGTGTTGAGGAGTGTAATGTAAAGGCAGTCTAGATGGAATAGGGGGTCTTTTTCTGACATCAATCTTCTATGTTTCTAAAGTGTGAAGACAAGAGTCTAGGAGAGCGTCTCTTTTTTGCTAAAGTCTTCTGTGTCCCCCTAAAACTTGGTGGTAGCAAAAACAACTGCGATCATCAAGCCTGTTTATTTCTGTGCAAGAACAGCCATAGTCCCCAGTAAATGGAGAGAAATGTCTAGAAAAACTTAACCCGACAGTTCAGGAGATCTTCTTCTGTAGAATGTGGTGGAGCATAGTCCTGGGAGTCTTCCTCATGTTTTACAGGAATCGGTGATGAAGATCTTACAGAAGCAGATTCCCTTCTTCAGCCCTACCTCAGCCAATATCCTAAGGTGAGAACAGGTCTACAAAGATGGACTTTTCAGTATTAGTAAACCTTGACCATTCTATAAAAGCCTTATGACATTTTTCTAATCCACAATGTCCATCAGCATGAAGGTAATGGGGACTTGATGCAGGACCTCTGCCAGGCCCCCCAACCTTCACTTACTATGCAGGGGCATACACAGAAATTATGGGGCCCCATAGCAAAGAATACAGAATTTGGCCCACCTTCTCTACATATTGCTATGCAGGGGCAGACTGGAAAAGTGGAAAAACTGGCCCTGGAAAAAATACTAAAAGTGGCCACGTTTTGTAGTCTGGTTCAAATTGATGGAAGTCAGGGCCAGCAATACCATTATGTGGCACATTATACCTCCCCAACAGTACAAAATACTGCCGCCAGCAGTACAAAGTACATCTTTAAAAACTTCCACTGGCCGGCTGTGAGGAGGGCTCAGGTGGCCCCCTGGGCATCGGCCCACCGGAAAATTCCCCTGTAAGGTCTATGGCACCGCATCTGTCGCCAGGGATAGGCCTTCAGCTTTCTATCGGCATGTTCCCATCTGCATTGGAGGACCTGTTCGTGGCCTTTGTCGCAGATTCCACCAAAAAAGAGCAGACAATAAGTCCTGCTAAAAAGCTGGCACCCAAACAGACCCCATTATAGTCTATGGGATCTGTTTGGCTCTGTTCAGGTCAGTTATGTCCTGGATGCAGCACTTTCATTATTTTTGTTGTTCTGCTCCTCTAACAGAATCACAAAAATAACTAGCGCTGATGTGAATGTGACCTTCTAGTGCTTGAAGACACTTCTCCTGCTGGGTTCTGAACCAAGGACCTTCTGTATGAGGGACAGAAACCTTCGCAGTTGAGCCACAGGCTTAACTGTGGTAAATGCCAGGATGTTCTCTGACTAAAAGCCTCCATAGTATTCTTCCCCTGTCTAATGTACTGATCTCTATATATCACTACACTGTATGGGGTAACAGCTATTACCAAAAATGTAAAGGAGCAAAATAAATGACAATAAATACATTTTGTATGGGTATGTATGTATATATAATATACAGTTATCCTATATAATGTGCTGATCTATAGAGATTATTTATACATATCAGCAGATTATAATAGGGAAGAATACTATTGAGTCGGAGAACCTCCTGCCATTGCTAAGGTTTCTGTCTCTCATACAGAAGGTCCTGGGTTCAAGACCCTGCAGCAGACAAACTGCAAGAAACAGAAGAAGGTATCCTCCAGCACTATTAGAATGCCTGATTCTTTAAAGGGGTATTACAGTTTTGCCATTTTCAGAACCCGTTGACAGGAAACAACACGGTATCACTTACTAATAGTGTTTATCTGTAATGCCCCGTTTTCCTGCCCTCCACCGCGGTCTCATGGCATTTGGTTCCCCATCACGTCTACATCTGAGGTGCGGCAAGACTTGTAAGGCTGTGCCCTTGTGACACATCATCAGTGATCTGGGTGATGTTCTGCTCATTCTCCTGGACCCTGTAGACGTGATGTCAGCAGTGATACCATGTCTTAGGGAGGGTTTTTCCAGCAAGGATTCGAGCAGGCTTGGATCTCTCATGTTCCAGCAGGGAGGAGAGGCAGAGACCTGATGCTACAGACACTCTCTGTGAGTCTTGAGCCGTGTAAGCAAGGGACACCGATCACAATTATGGTGGAGGGGCCAAAATGCACTCAGAACGTCATCATCTGATTTATATCATGCAGTAAGGTTGAATGCTGGTGTTCTATCTTTTTTTATGTGTCATCGGAAAACCCCTTTTATAGAGCAGGTACTCCTAAGAACACAATCTCTGCAAGGGGAATGGCCAAACCATGACTCTTTAGAGAAGTACAGGGACTCTTTATATTGTCCTGTCTGGCCCCCCAGCCCTATATCAACTGAATGTTCTGCCCCCATTGACAGTACCCCAGTGTTATTATGCATGCTGAGCCCTGGCAGAAGGGCTTTGTGCATACACAACCTCTGTACCTCTTATAGCTACTCCATTGTTGTCTCTGAGCGGTGAGAATTTTTCTAAACTTGAAAGAGCCACGATGAGCCTGAATTCTGGTGGCCATATAAGCAGACCTCATGAAGTTGGGCTCTAATATACTACATTATTTTCCCATATATCCCTGCAGTCTTTACACCCAGTAATGGTCATAACAAATTGATTAAATGAGCAAATATTTTTGGAGCACAGCAAATGAAAAGTGCTATCCCCTCCACTGACATCTAGTGGTCAGTATCAAAACTGCAGTATTTTACAATTACATTCTTTACACACTGCCATCTACCAAAAGAAACATAAAAAAAAGGTAGTTACCAAAGTTACTTTCCAATGTTCCTATTCTCATGCCGGGGTGGACTGGCCATAGACCCTACAGGGAAATATCCTGGTGGGCCAATGCCCATAGGGCCGCCTAAGCCTGCTCACAGCCATCATCTGATGCTCTCAGTATTTATTAATGCAGGAGCATCAGGTAACTTATCCACCAACGGCCGCAGGTGCCCCCCTGAACTCAACTTTATCACCGTCCTCAGTATGTTCTTAGGGCAGTATTTTATGCTGCATTGTGTTATTTGGTTCTGCTGAAGCAGTATTTTGTGCTGCACTGTGGTGTTGCAGACCCAGCCTACTTGTGTTGGCCCGTGTTCAGTCATTCCGGACCCGTCTACAACATGGGGCCACTTTTATATAATTTGTTTTCCCGTACAGTGCCACTGTTATTAGACTGCAGTGCCACATTTTTAATCAAATGATGTTTTATTCAACACAGAGCGTCATCTTCCTGTTTTTTGCCGGAAGGATCGAGGAAATTAAAGGCAACATTGATCAAGTAAGAGCTTGGATGGGAAACCCCAGCAAAGTACATAATGTAGACACTGAACAGGTCACGTAACAAGATATCATGGAAAGCAGATTGTGATAATACACAATACAATGTACACTGCTCACAAAAAGTTAGGGATATTTGGCTTGTGGGTGAAATTTCAGGATGAACCTAAAATGCTCTGAATCATCCAATAAATTTCCTGGCTCAATTAGAATTAGTATTTAAACAGTCCCCCTCATCATGCTGCTCACATTTTGAAATCATGAGACTAAGACGACAGCTAACAATTGATCAACAGTACCTCGCCATTGCGAGGCTTCAAGCAGGGTGTTCTCAGATGGAAGTGGCCACTGAGCTTAAAGTGTCACAGAGTGTCATCAGCAGGTTGTATCAGAGAGACTGGAAGAGTCGCAGAAAGACATAGAAATGGTCATCCTGATGACCGCTTCATTGTGAACAATGCCCTGCAGAACCAGATGATGAATGCCCACACAACTCCACACACATTTAAGGGAGGTGAGAGGAACCCAAGTGTCACGTCAGACCATTTGAAACAATGTACATCAGCATGGTCTGCGCGCTAGACGACCTGCAAGGGTACCTGAACACACGACCAGGCACAGGCGTCATAGTCTTACATAGGTCAGGGAGGATCTACGCTGGACGAGGGACCTGTGGGCCTCAGTGCTGTTCACTGAATAAAGTCGATTCACACTGAGCAGAAATGATGGCCGCCGATGATGTTGGAAACGTCAAGGACAGCGCTATGCATCAGCCACTGTTGTCACCAGACGAGCCTTTGATAGTAGTGGTGTCAGTGTGGGCAGGTGTGTCTAGTCAATACACTACACTGTGTGAATGGTACAGTGACAAGCCCATAGTACTTGAAGAACGCCATTAATCCAGTCATTGTTCCTCTGCATGAACAACACAGGCCTAATTTTATCTTCATTGGAGGACAATGCGTCAGCTCATCGAGGTCGCATCATTAGGGAACGGCTGCTGGAGACTGGGGGGCCTCTAATGGAGTGGCCTGCACTTTCTCCAGACCTGAATCCCATTGAAAACCTTTGGGATCAGCTGAGTCGCCGTGTAGAGGCTCATAACTCTGTACCCCAGAACCTCGAAGACCTGACGGCCGCCCTTCAAAAAGAGTGGGTTGCCATGCCTCAGCGGACAATAAGGCGACTTTTGAACAGCAGGAGACGTCGTTGTCAAGCTGTAATTTATGCTCAAGTCCACGTGACAAGTTATTGAGACACTGACATTTTTGTGGCGGTATACCTACCATTGGTAGGCGGCTTTTGTGTCAATTAATAGTTTGATTTAAGGAAATCACCATTACTGCTTCTACTTAAATACCCGACTTTCATGATGTAATATTACTGGAGTGGGAACGTTTTCCATAAATTTCACCTGAAAGCCAAATATCTCTAACTTTTTGTGAGTAGTGTATATAATACAGAACACAGTGATGTCACAGTACAGGGATAATAAACACAGTGATGTCACAGTACAGGGATAATAAACACAGTGATGTCACAGTACAGAGATAATAAACACAGTGATGTCACAGTACAGGGATAATAAACACAGTGATGTCACAGTACAGGATAATAAACACAGTGATGTCACAGTACAGGGATAATAAACACAGTGATGTCACAGTACAGGATAATAAACACAGTGATGTCACAGTACAGGGATAATAAACACAGTGATGTCACAGTACAGGGATAATAAACACAGTGATGTCACAGTACAGGGATAATAAACACAGCGATGTCACAGTACAGGGATAATAAACACAGCGATGTCACAGTACAGGGATAATAAACACAGTGATGTCACAGTACAGGATAATAAACACAGCGATGTCACAGTACAGAGATAATAAACACAGTGATGTCACAGTACAGGGATAATAAACACAGTGATGTCACAGTACAGGGATAATAAACACAGCGATGTCACAGTACAGGATAATAAACACAGTAATGTCACAGTACAGGGATAATAAACACAGTGATGTCACAGTACAGAGATAATAAACACAGTGATGTCACAGTACAGAGATAATAAACACAGCGATGTCACAGTGCAGAGATAATAAACACAGCGATGTCACAGTACAGGGATAATAAACACAGTAATGTCACAGTACAGGGATAATAAACACAGTAATGTCACTGTACAGGGATAATAAACACAGCGATGTCACAGTACAGGGATAATAAACACAGCGATGTCACAGTGCAGAGATAATAAACACAGTGATGTCACAGTACAGGGATAATAAACACAGCGATGTCACAGTACAGGATAATAAACACAGCGATGTCACAGTACAGGGATAATAAACACAGCGATGTCACAGTACAGGGATAATAAACACAGCGATGTCACAGTACAGAGATAATAAACACAGTGATGTCACAGTACAGGGATAATAAACACAGTGATGTCACAGTGCAGGGATAATAGTGATG
This sequence comes from Bufo gargarizans, assembly GCF_014858855.1. NCBI lineage: Eukaryota > Metazoa > Chordata > Amphibia > Anura > Bufonidae > Bufo > Bufo gargarizans. The sequence continues at coordinate 56,678,995 of NC_058081.1, read as the reverse complement.
TCACAGTACAGGGATAATAAACACTGTGATGTCACAGTACAGGGATAATAAACACAGTGATGTCACAGTGCAGAGATAATAAACACAGCGATGTCACAGTACAGGGATAATAAACACAGTGATGTCACAGTACAGGGATAATAAACACAGTGATGTCACAGTACAGGGATAATAAACAGTGATGTCACAGTACAGGGATAATAAACACAGTGATGTCACTGTACAGGGATAATAAACACAGCGATGTCACAGTACAGGGATAATAAACACAGTGATGTCACAGTACAGGGATAATAAACACAGTGATGTCACAGTACAGGGATAATAAACAGTGATGTCACAGTACAGGGATAATAAACAGTGATGTCACAGTACAGCACTTTCTAAGGCTACTTTCACACTGGCGTTTTGGTTTCCGTTTGTGAGATCCGTTCAGCGCTCTCACAAGCGGTCCAAAATGGATCAGTTCAGCCCCAATGCATTCTGATTAGATAAGGATCCGCTCAGAATGCATCAGTTTGCCTCCGTTCCACCTCCATTCCGCTCTGGAGGCGGACACCAAAACGCTTTTTGCAGCGTTTTGGTGTCTGCCTGACGATGCAGAGGCAAATGGGGACGGATCCCTTTTTCACTGACACAATATGGTACAATACGTTTTGGAAATGTTTAAGATAATACAAACGGATCCGTTCTGAACGGATGCATGCGGTTGTATTATCGGTGCGGATCAGTCTGTGCAGATCCCTGACGGATCCGCACCAAACGAGAGCGTGAAAGTAGCCTTAACCACCGGGATATTGTGTTGACTCGCACTGTACCTCCAATATCATGTATATTTCATTTTACCCTCCTCAAATCACTATAGATATTAGATATTAACCCCTAAACTAGTTAAGACATCAGGAATATTGTATTTAAAATATGCATAAAGTTGATTGATGGTTGCAATCCTATTCACTAATCCGACCTATCAGTCTCTGACTTTGCGTGTCTTCTTCTCGCCCCCTCCCAGGCCATCCACTGGTTTGAGTCTGGTTGTTCAGCCCAGCAGTCCTGGAAGCAGTTCCACCACGTGTGTTACTGGGAGCTGATGTGGTGCTTTGCCTACAAGGGGATGTGGAAGGTGGCATACTTCTATGCGGATCTCCTGAGCAAAGAAAGCCGCTGGTCAAAGGTGTGCTACCTACCCCCTCCTCTCATCCCTCTGTTTCATTGTTGGTCACTTACCTGCTAATTTACAAATACACCTTGATGGTCATGTGTTGTAGACAAAGAGAGCTTATCTAGATCCTGAGTTACAGGCTCTAGTATAGTCCAGAGCTGCATTCATAATTCTGCAGGATTCACAGCTGAAATCTCCCAACATTTCCTGCTTGATAATTCTCAAAGATTTAGCAAAGAACAACCCCCCCGTGTCTGACCATGCCCCCGTTTCCTTCTCTGTCACATTTCTCCTCTCTCCCCCCCAGGCCACGTACGTGTTCATGAAGGCGGCCTTTCTCAGCATGCTACCTGCTGACGAGCCCCGGCCTTTCGGAGAGAGTGAGGTGGAGCTGTTCAGGTACGGACTCCACAGTGCTGGGCTTATACTGCAGATACGGACATGCGAGGAACCATTAACGTCTCGCCCTGTTGCCCACAGGCTTATGCCCTCCTTAAAACAAAAAATAGCTGGAAAATCTCAACCCACTGAAAAGTATGCCTGTCCGGAAGGCGAGGAGATACCAGGCCAAGGATCCTGTCAGCTTACCCGTCCCAGCACTGGTGGGTGCATGATTAATGTGACCTGTCTATGAAGTAGAAAGGGGGAAATATAGGGGTTGATAAGATGGGATTTATGTGTATGTGCCCCTTTAAAGGGCGTTTCCAACTTTTCTTTATACTGATGATCCATCCTCTGGGTAGGTCATCAGTATCTGATTAAGGGAGAGTCCCGTCACCCAGGACTGCTGCCAATCAGCAGATCGATGAGGCCTGCAGCCACTCATTGGAACCTTCTAGCAGCTTTTCCTAGGTCCGTGATGTCACGTCCATTGGTCACGTGGCTTAGGCGCAGCTCCGTCCCATTCAAGTGAATCGGGCTGAGTTGCAATACCAAGCACAGCCGCTTTACAATGTATGAAGATGTAGCAGGGCGCTACATAGTTTGAGGACCAGCAGCAAAACAAGCCCTCAGAAGAGAGTGAGGCTTACCAGATAAGGTTGTGCATAAGCCGGCAGAACACGGCTGAGCGCGTGCAGGTCTGAATGGGTCCAGAGTCTGGACGCCAACCAGGTGCAATCAGGGTAGGTATTCCAGAGCGCTCCTAAGGTTTACTGATTTATTAAAACACAAAGAATAATAAAGTATCTGAGGAAGATGGTGGCCCACTCTCGTAACGCGTAGCACTGCCTGCAATTTTTTTTATGTGTTTTAAAGGTCAGCTCTGAACCCGGACATACCCACATTTTCACCCCTCCGGCCCCTGTGATATGAGCATCGGGGCATTTCATGCTCTGATGCTCTCCCTTACCCTACACTTGATTGCGTTTGTTTACAGTGGTACACTGCTAGGCAGAGGCTCCCGCCCAGCAGTGTGTTCGGCGACGTCACCAGCTCTGATGGGCCGGCTTTAGCGCTGCCCTAGCTGTTTTATAGGCTAGGGCAGTGCATAAGCCTGCCCATCAGTACAGGTGATGTCACCGAGCTCACTGATGGGCGGAAGCCTCTGCCTTGCAGTCCCTATGGAGAGACCAGTGCGTCACTGGAACTCCATAAAATGCCTTTGCCCTGCGTAATTCAATGCAAGTCAAAGGAGAGCATTGGAGCATGAAATGCCCCGATGCTCATAACAGTGGGCTGCCGGGGTGAAAATGGGGATATGTCCGGGTTCAGTTCTGAACCCAGTCAACCTTAGGAGTGTTCTAGAATCTCCTTTTTTATTTTACCCCGCTGTACAATGTTTGGCGCTGTGCCCTCTCAAACAGCTGATTGGCAGAGGACCCTGTTGTTGGACCCCCCCCCCCCCCCCCAACGATCAGATACTGATGAGCTATCCTGAGCATAGCTCATCAGTATTAAAAAAAAATCAGAAAAGCCCTATAAGCCATAGATCTGGACATTTGCTTCTTTCATGCAGGACATAATGTACTTGTGGAATGGATTTTCTGTGCTTGGGAAGGACGTCCGGTTGACAGAAGACACCTTGAATACGCTTTGTGAGGCTGAGAACCGCCTGCTGCAAGCGCCAGGTAAACAGTGTGCCCGTGCTGGCAGTGGGGGCACACTGGTGAACTGTATGGTGCCATCTACATACACATTACTCTGTGCTTTCCTCTACAGCCAACGAGTACCTGGACGACGACCACTGCTCCATATTACTCCTAAAAGGTCTGTGCCTGAAGCATCAGGGGAGGCTGGCACAGGCTGAACAATGCTTCACCCACATCTACCAGAGGTCAGACAATGATATGCCATCATTTTTAAAGGGCATCTGTCAGCAGGATTTGTACCCAGCTGACCTGTTACATGTGCACTTGGCAGCTGAAGGCATCTGTGTTGGTCCCATGTCCATATGTGTCCTGCATTACTGAGAAAAATGATGTTTTATTATATGCAAATGAGCTTCTAGGAGCATCGGGGGCGTTGCCATTACTCCTAGAGGCTCTGCTCTCTCTGTAACTGCCGCGTCCTCTGCACTTCAATTCACAGGGCCAGACAGTGTAAACGTCATCACACCTGGCCTGTCAATCAAAGTGCAGAGTGAGCGGCAGTTGCACAGAGAGCTGAGCCTTTAGGTGTAATGGCAACACCCCCATTGCTCCTAGAGGCTCATTTGCATATATTAAGACCTCATTATTCTCAGCAATGTGGGCACATATGGACATGGGACCAACACAGATGCCTTCAGCTGCCAAGTGCACATGTAACAGGTCAGCCAGTGCTGACAGATGCCCTTTAAAGAGGTTGTCCCATTACAAAGACTTATGCCCTATCCTGGTCCGATCATCGGGGGCCCAGTCCACTGATCATGAGAACGGGGCCCTGTGTTCCACTGTTTGAATGGTGTGATGGTCATACATGTAGGGTTGTCACAATACCAACATTTTTATACGATTTCGATACCATGAAAAAGTATAAAACTGAAAAAAATAAAACCCCCAAAAAGTTGCGTACATTCTGCCTTTTATGGAACGTCTGGCTCATAATAGAACAGTCCTATCCTATTTTTGGGGTGGACAAGGAGACTAAAGAATGGCGAATCACACTTTTTTCTTTTTTTTTTTTTTCTGTTACAGCGTTTACCGCATAGGAGATATTTTTTTATATTTTGGACTTTTCTGGTGTGGCGATAATAGGTTTATTTTTTTATTGTTTTATATATTTTATATGTAAAATTGGGACAGGGGGCGATTTAAACTTTTAATATTTTGGAGTTTTTTTTTTACTTACTAACTATTAGCCCCCTTAGGGGCTAGAACCTGGGATCTTTTCATCCCTTGTCCTATTCACCCTAAGGGCTCATGCACACGACAGTTGTTGTTTTGCGGTCCGTTATTCATGGATCAGTTGTTCCGTATCTGAGTTTTTTTTGTTTTCTCCGATGGCACTGTGCCACCGATGGATATAATTAAACCATTAATTAAAATGTAGGTTGCGGGTGCAGGCGGTAGCACATACTGGGCACCCAGCCACTAGGACAGGGTGCTGCGATCCCCGTCAATTAACCCCTTAGGTGCTGCACCTGAGGAGTTAATTGCCGCAGTTCGCGGGATCACATGCCGTCATAGAGGCCGGGTATGTAATACCGCCGGCACCTGCAACCTACATTTGAATTAATGGGTTAATTATATTCCTTGGTGGTGCAGTGGCCACAGCCCCTCCCCTTCTCCTCACTGTTGGCAGCCGCGTCACTATGCTGCTTAGGAGAACATGGCGCGCGCTGATAGCAGCTCGTGCCATGTTCTCTATCGGAAAATGGCAAATCCCGGTATCGAATCGATCCGGGTCTAAAAGTATTGATACTTTGATTTATACCCGGTGCAACCCTACATGCATGCACATTGAAACCTATGGGACTGCCAGGGAGAGCATTGCACAAGCAGTACCCAGCTGGCACCAGCATGTGATGATGCGGGCACAGCTCCTGAACCCAGCGAGCCCCAATGCAGTACTATTACGTCACTTTACATTAATTTATGTAGCATAATAGTATGGGGCAGGTGTGAAGGGGTTAACGTTTACCCCGTGGACTGATCATCTTTCTTTCTCCGCAGTGAGAAGAAGATAAAGTACGATCACCATTTAGTTCCCAACTCCTTGCTGGAGCTGAGCCTCCTTTATATGCAGCAACGCAGAGGAGAAGATGCCATCCCACTCCTACGACGTGCCAAGTACGTAACTGCATATCTGTGATACCTGCTGCTGCCACTAGGGGGATCCCACTGAATTCAGTGTGTAATCTGTATACAGCTGGCTCCCCCTAGTGGTGAATGCAGGGAGCAAGCATTGTGATCTAATCTGCCTATGCAGGGGATTTGGAGCTGTGTGTCAGAAACTATATATACTGGGCATGTCTCTAATTCCTGTCTTTCCTACAGAAACAATTACAAGAGTTACTCCATGGAATCACGGACCCTCTTCAGGATTCACGCTGCGCTCTCAAAGCTTAAAGCCGCAGAATCGGAGGAGAACAGCACAGATGGCGCCAGCCCGTTATGACCGCCATTGTACCAGCTTTCATAGATACCACGGATACAACTGCAAAATCAAAGCCAGCCTCCTAAAGGTTGATCTTCATAATACCGCCATTAGAGTTGAGCGAATTTCATGTTATGAAATTGGTTCACGCTTCGTTTGGTGGTAAAAGCAGAATTGAGTTATAGATTCCGTTTCCACGGACCATAACGCAATTCCATAACGGAATGACTTTAGAGGCATTCTGTTATTCATTCCGTCATAATAGAAGTCTATGGGCTGCATAACGGATCCGTCCCGTTTCCTTTATGCAGGGGAGTCCTCTAATGAATAACGGAAACGGGACTGATCCGTTTTGCAGCCCATAGACTTCTATTATGACGGAATGAATAACGGAATGCCTCTAAAGCAGTGTTGCCCAACCAGTGTGCCTCCAGCTGTTGCAAAACTACAACTCCCAGCATGCCCGCACAGCCAAAGACTGTCCGGGCATGCTGGGAGTTGTAGTTTTGCAACAGCTGGAGGCACACTGGTTGGGAAACACTGCTCTAAAGGCATTCTGTCATAGATTTGCGTTATGGTCCGTGGTAACAGAATCCATAACGCAATTCTGCTTTTACCACCAAACGAAGCGTAAACGAATTTCAAAATATGAAATTCACTCATCTCTAACCGCCATCCTACTCCAGTGCAGTTTACAGTTTGGTCTGTGATAGGTTTTATATTAACTGGAGAGGAGACGCTAATAATGACCAGTTATAATTAATGTGTTACACTAGTCTCAACAGAAAACGGTCTCCTATACCGCCGCCGAAGTTCGGTTTTCATTTTCTAGAAAAATGATTGGTTGTGATGAGAAGGTCACATGTTCTGTAAGGCTGTTCTATTTTATAGCCCTGTGCAGCATTAGAACCAGATTACTGGCTGTAAATGTATTAAATTGTATAGTTGTTGTAATGTTTTATACTGTTTATTTTATGACTGTGGAGGGGAGGAGCTATGTGGCAGTCTGCCCCTCCTAAAACAGGGTGACAGACAGGAGGGAGGAGCTATGTCACATGGAGTCTACTTCTCCCACCACAGGGTGGCACAGACAGGAGGGAGGCGCTATGTGACATGGTATGCCCCTCCCACCACAGGGTGACAGGAGCTATGTCACATGGAGTCTACTTCTCCCACCACAGCGTGACATAGGAGGGAGGAGCTATGAGACATGGAGTCTGCCCCTCCCACCGAAGGGTGATACAGGAGGGAGGAGCTATGTGACATGGTATGCCCCTCCCACCACAGGGTGACAGGAGCTATGTCACATGGAGTCTACTTCTCCCACCACAGCATGACATAGGAGGGAGGAGCTATGAGACATGGAGTCTGCCCCTCCCACCACAGGGTGATACAGGAGGGAGGAGCTATGTGACATGGAGTCTGCTCCTCCCACCACAGGGTGATACAGGAGGGAGGAGCTATGTGACATGGAGTCTGCTTATTGAGCTCAAGTAAGAGTTTTTTTTAACCACTTCACATCCGGGCCATTTGCCCCCTTCCTGACCAAGCCTAATTTTGCAAATCAGACATATCTCACTTTATGTGGTAATAACTTTGGAACGCTTCTATTTATCCAAGTCATTCAGAGATCGTTTTCTCGTGACACATTGTACTTCATGCTAGTCAAAAATTTGAGTCAATATAGTTCACCTTTATTTATGAAAAAATCCTAAATTTACCCAAAACTGTAGAAAAATCGCAATTTTCTACATTTCAATTTCTCTGTTTTTAAAACAGAAAGTGATACCTCATAAAATATTAATTACTTAACATCCCCCATATGTCTACTTTATGTTTGGCATCATTTTGGAAATGTCATTTTATTTTTTTAGGACCTTAGAAGTTTAGAAGCAATTCCTAAAGTTTTTAAATAAATTGCCAAAACCCACTTTTTAAAGGACCAGTTCAGGTCTGAAGTCACTTTGTGGGGCTTACATAGTCGAAACCCCCATAAATGACCCCATTGTAGAAACTACACCCCTCAAGTTACTTAAAACCGATTTTACAAACTTTGTTAACCCTTTAGGCGGTCCACAAGAATTAAAGGAAAATGGAGATCAGATTTTTAAATTTAACTTTTTGCGCAGATTTTCCATTTTAATCCAATTTTTTTCTTTAACACATCGATGGTTAACAGCCAAACAAAACTCTATTTATTACCCAGATTCTGCGGAAATGTGGTCATAAACTGCTGTATGGGCACACGGCAGGGCGCAGAAGAAAAGAAGCGCCACATGGTTTTTAGATGCCATGTCCCATTTGAAGCCCCCCTGATGTACCCTTGTAGTAGAAATTCCCAAGAAGTGACCCCATTTTGGAAACTAGGGGATAAGGTGCCAATTTTATTGGTACTATTTTTGGGTACATATGATTTTTTGATCATTCATTAGAACACTTTATGGGGCAAGGTGACTAAAAAAATTGGTTGTTTTAGCACAGTTTTTATTTATTTTTACAGCGTTCACATGAGGGGTTCGGTCAAGTGTAGGGCTGCAGTAAACGAATATTTTTGTAATCGAGTATTCTATCGATTATATTTCTCGATTCATCGAGTAATCTAATAAGAAAAAGCTACTTAAAATAACGTACGTAATTAGGTATGTATAAAGTTATTGGTTTGAAGGGGTTAATAACTTTATACATGCCTAATGCCAAGGTGCTTCCATTAACCCCTCCAAACCAATAACTTTATACATGCCCATTGGGTTTGGAGGGGTTAATGGAAGCACCTTGGCATTAGGCATGTATAAAGTTATTGGTTTGAAGAGGTTAATGAAAGCACCTTGGAGGTGCCTTCATTAACCCCTCTCTAAACCAATAACTTTATACATGCCAAGGTGGTGCTTGCAGCCTCCATTAACCACTCTCTCTCCATCTGCCTCCCCCCAGCCTCTGATCTGCCTGCCCCCCTCCCCCTAGCCTCTGATCTGCCTGCCCCCTCTGGTAACGCAACCCCCCCTCCCCAGTATTAATCATTGGTGGCAGTGTCAGTTCCGATCGGAGCCCCAGCAGTGTAATGCTGGGGCTCCGATCGGTTACCATGGCAGCCAGGAGTCACGCTACTGAAGCCCTGGCTGCCATGGTATGTTAGTGAGCAGAGAGCAGCGCATTATACTCACGTGCGCTGTGGCCGGCGGTCGCTCCTTCTTCTGTCTGTGCGGCGGATAGCTAATGCTTATAGCATTAGCAATGGGCCGCACAGACCTATGAGAAGGAGCGACCGCCGGCCACAGCGCACGTGAGTATAATGCGCTGCTCTCTGCTCACTAACATACCATGGCAGCCAGGACTTCAGTAGCTGCCACCAAGGAGGGGGAGGGGGGCCCTGGGGATATGGCCGGCACAGTCATTGGTAGCGCAGTGGCCACAGTCCCTCCCCTCCTCCTACTCTGTCCTCATTGGTCTTCAGCGGCAGCCGCGCACAGTGGGGAGAGACTCCCTCCTACTCCCTCCTCCTCCCTCAGCTGTGCCGGCCGCTCAGTCCTGCCTCTCTGGCCTCCGGAGGACACGGAAGCGGTGAGTGAGACGCTTAATTTCACTCCCGCTCCGTGATCACGTGAGCTAAACGATTCCTCGATGCAGGGAAACTGCATCGATGAATTTTTTTACTCGATTTAATCGAGTTATTCGAATAATCGTTTCAGCCCTAGTCAAGTGACATTTTTTATAGAGCAGATCGTACCCAAAATTAGTGGCGATACCTAATATGTATACTTATTTATTTTTTACACAATAATAGCATTTTTGAAACCAAAAATTATGTTTTAATGTGTCCATGTTCTGAGAGCTATAGTTTTTTTTTTTTTTTTTTGAGAGAGATTTTCTTATGTAGGGGCGCATTTTTTGCAGGATGAGGTGACTGTTTTATTGGTACCATTTTGTGGGACATACGCCTTTTTGATCAGTTGGTTTTGCACTTTTCGTGATGTAAGGTGACAAAATGGCTTTTCTTGACAGCTTTTTTTTTATTTTTTTACGGTGTTCACCTGAGAGGTTAGTTCATGTGATATTTTTATAGAGCTAGTTGTTACGGACGTGACGATACCTAATATGTATACTTTTTTTAATTTCATTTTAACACAATAATAGCATTTTTTAAACCATTTTTTGTGGGACATACGCCTTTTTGATCACTTGATGTTGCACTTTTTGTGATGTAAGGTGACAAAAATGCCTTATCGCACTGGGTCGATCATGTGATATATTTATAGAGCCGGCCGTCACGGATGCGGCAATACCAAATATGTCTTTTTTTTTTTTTTTCATTCCTTACTTAGGTTTTACATGTAACCCCAAAAAATTCCCTTTTTTTTATTTTACACTTTTTGTCCTCCTTAAGGTCATACAAGACCTCTGGGGGACATTTAACTTCACTTTTTTTTTCCCACTGTGGATTTCTCCTGTAACTAGGGCTGACATAGTAGCCCCAGTTACAGGAGAAATACACCCCCCAGAGAGGCTGTACAGCCTCAGTGCAGGGCTGATCGAGGTCTCTGAAAGACCTCACAGCTCCTGCACTCTCCCGGCTCCAGCGCGTTCCTACGCTCAACAGGCAAAAAACAATGTTTCCCTATGGGCATGGTTCTTACCTGAGCGTTTTACAGCGCGTACGAACGCGCTGTAAAACGCCCTACGCCCCAAGAAGTACAGGAGCTTCCTTTGCAAAATCCACAGTGTGAATGGAACCTAAATGAGTTTTCTGATCTTTAGGTATTAACGACCTGTCCTTAGTGTAAGTCATCAATATCAGATTGTGGGGGCTCCGCTGCCCCTGTAGTGTTATACTACCCTACCTCGTGTCGCACTGCTAATGACGTGAGGAGGCGTTCCTGAGTTTTGCCGATCTGCGCATGCGCAAACCGACAGTTTATGGAAAATCTCAGCGGAGTTCAGCTTTACACCGGGACACTGCGCAGAAGAGCCTCAGTAGGGAAAAATTTCAGCCCAGTGCGCAAGCACGGCTAACTACGGCCGGCGCATGCGCAGTGTCCCGGTGTGAAGCTGAACTCTGCTGAGATTTCCCATAAACTGTCGGTTTGCGGATGCGCAGATCGGCAAAACTCAGGAACGCCTCCTCACGTCATTAGCAGTGCGACAGGAAGTCAGGAGGTAGGGAAATCTCACGAAGTAGGGTAATGTAAGGCTACACCCCCACACCCCAACCGATCAGCTGTTCTGGGTGGGTGCCAGGTTACAGGAGTTCAGCCTCCAGTGAGTGAGGGTAGATGATCTATAACCTAGACAACCCCTTTAAAGCCCACAACGGGAACCTGCACATATGTCCAGCAAGGGCCCCCACATGAATGGAGAACAGGTGTGTGTGTGTGCACAACCGCCCTCCATTCATTCATTTCTATGGGAGTTTCAAAAATAGCAGGGAATGGGGTGCACACTGCGCGTGCGCTCTCATTTACTTTAGGAGACCCGTTCTAGCGATGACAGCGGGACCCACACCTATCTGATATTGGTGACGTATCCTAGCAATAGGCCACTGAAACCAGATGAGACAACCCCCTTTAAGGCGCAAATGTTTTTTCTTTTAAACATACCCCATCATGTAAGGCCTCAACGGCGGCTTGGATGCGGACCCATTCACTTCAATGGGGCCCACCAAAGATGCGGACAGCTTGCAGACCGCAAAAGACGGCACGGCTGTGTGCATGTAGCCTAAGGCTTAGTTCACACAGTCGGCATTATGAGCCAAAACTGGAAGGACCAGCTCTTGGCTCACAATCACGGACGTGTGAACTACGTCCAAAACCTGTTTTTCAGCCACCAATCCCCTCCCCCACAGAAAGTGACGTGGAAGATAATCTCAAGCCTAATTTACTAGAAATCAGATCAAGTTCACATATATCCATATATACACCCGCACTTATCAGTCATGTGACCATAGAACACAGATCAGCAGTTCTGAAACTACAACTCCCAGAATCCTCCTTTCACTGCTATGGGAGTTACAAGAACAGCCAGGCAAGTGCGCTTGCTGGGAGTTGTAGTTTCACAGCAGATGGAGTGCCGAAGGTTGCTGATCCCTGCCATGCACTGACATCACTTGAAGAAGCAGAAACCGCCCTACAGTAAAAGTTTTGTGAAGGTGCCAGTCAAGTGTTCCAGTAATCCGGCATCACACGGCGTTATCGGGGGCTGGTGGTGATGGCTGTGCCGCCGTAGGGATGGCATTTAAAACCGCCGCCATTGATGCCCGCTCTTCCTCCATCTGCTTCTTCTTCACGGCCTTCATTTTCTTCTTCTCCTCCTTCTCCAACTCCTTCACCATCTCCTGGAACTTGGCACTACGGGAATCTACATGGACGCCAAACCTCTCGCGGGCGAGAGCCAAGAGCCGCTCCTTACGGGCTTTGTCTTCTCGTTCTTTCTGTTTTGTCTCCTTCTTTGCCCGGCGCCACTCCTCCACCATCTTCGGCATTTTCGCCATGTTGGCCGCTATCAGCCGCTCCCTTAAAGAAACAGCAACATGTTAAATAAAGGCGAGTAGAGAGTGACCTGCCAGGAGACAACAGGACCCCCTCGTTAACGTGGCATCGATGGGACCTGGCACGTGCCAGATTATGGGAGGTCTGTAGAAAAATCGCCAAGAACAGAGCCCTCCTCTATAAGACCTCACGCATGCGGCCGTTCCGTGCATTGGGGACCGCAATTTGCTGTCCCCAATGCACAGGCAACATCCGTGCAGCGTCCGGGACGGATCGAGACCCATTCAACTTGAATGGGTCCGTGATCCATCTGCACCGCAAAAAAAAAAAAAGATAACATGTTCCATTTCTTTTGCGGTGCGGAGGCACGGACAGAAACGCTCTGTAGTGCTTCCGTGCCTCTGTTCCGCACCGCAGCTCCGGATTGCGGGGAGCACATGGCTGTTTGCTGGCCGCAGTACAGCCACGTGCATTGTTACGCCCTTCATGTGACACACCCCAGAAATTGCTGCCCCCAGTTACTGAAGTAAATAAGCTGTAGCCTCCCAACATGGTGCAGATCAGGGACGCCCAACCTGCGGCCCTCCAGCTGTTACAAAACTACAACTCCCAAAATGCTCATATCTGTAGGCTGTCTGGGCATGCTGGGGGTTGTAGGTTTGTAACAGTTGGAGGGCCGCAGGTTGGGCATCCCTGGTGCAGATAGGAGGAATTGATGGACGCGGTGACAATCATGTAATACACAGAGGTGAACACCAGGTGGCGCCATAGGACGGGACCAATGGATTCACCTGTGGTTGTCACCATATTAGCGCCACCTGGTGTTGGCCTCCGCGTGCTACAATAGCGGACAAGCTGCCCCTAAAGGTTGCGCTCTACCGCCCTCTCCTGGGCATAAAAGGCTGTCAGATTTCTCACCGAACCCAGACAGGGCATGCTGGGACTTGTAGTTCTAGTGGTTGCTATAGTAACTGACCTTTCCTTCTGCTTCTTCTCTAGCTCCCTGTCCTTGGCCTCCAGCCGCTCCTGCATCTCCCTTAGGCTCGGGTACCACTCCTCCTCCTCCTTCACTATCGCCCGGAGCTGCTCGGGGCTCGGCCACAGCTTCCCAGGGTTGACACCAGAGGCGCTACCATAGCAGCCATACAGCTTAGGCCTCATAGGCCGGCCCTTTATGCCAGGCCTTGGTCTCTGGGTCGTTAGGATCAGGTTTATAGATGACGTCCATGCCCCTGGTCCTCGGCCTGGCATGGTAACCCGCCGCTGGCCAGGGTAAGGTCAGCGCCCGCAGCCTTGCCCAGCCTCTCAGCATGGGCAGCGCCATCTTTGTACACCCTTCTTCTTGTCAGGACGCACAGTCAGAGCGCTGCGTCACTGCAGGGTCCTTCCATAGCTGCCCGCTGCTTTGCCTGTGGAGGAATGTAATGGCAGCCAGGGGGCGCTCGCTGCGCTGCCTGAATTATTCTGTCTAATTGGAGCCTAATTATCGCTAATAAAGCAGACATGGAGGGGGAGGGGAGCAGAGCACAGGTGTGATAAGGAGGCCATGCTTCAGGTATGGTCAGTCTGCATCCCACAGTCCCAGCTGTAATGGAAGCGTCCAAGGAGGTGAATTAAAATAATATAGTTTTTTTTTATTTTATTATTGTTATAATAATCAGTTTTGCTACTTTTTCGGGTGTTTTTATGGGACTGTTCCATTATTATCCTTTTATAGAAGTGGGGTGATTTACTCAAAAAAAAAGCAGAGTACACGATGTTGCCAAATTTTGCTTTTGACATGGAGGTGTATGGTCGGACAACTCTGCGCCACTTTTTTGTTCTGTTAAATAGGAGGAGATGTGATACCACGTGTGTCGTGCCACGCCGAATATAATATGGAAGTGTACGAGAGTTTCAAATGAAAGCTGAAAAAATTAAGGGGCGGTTAAAGGGAATGTCCAGGACTGACAAACGCTCTGGGGGGGGGGGTCATTTAGGTTGTGTGCTACTCTGTTTTAGGTTTATAACAAGGTGCACATCATAAATTAGCAGAATATTCTGGCAGTGAAGGGGGGGGGGGGGAGGGGAATAAAGACTGGCGTAACGCAGGTCTTTGTAAATGACCCCCTCTGTCTTTTTCCAGAAACGCTGCCGCTGTGTATGCCCATGGGCTGCGTCTGATATTGAAATGAAGGGGGATGAGCTGCAATACCAGACGCAGCCCTTAGACAGATGTGGCGCTGTTTCTGGAGACAGACTCTTTTTCTAGTCCTGGACATCCTGTTTAACTCCAGTGTCTGGTCCTGGAAGCTGAGATATGAGTTGCTGTTTGTTGGTATGTGGTGTGTTTTGAGGTTATTCTGATTGGGCGAGCGTTTCGGTCACATATACATTCCTTTCCCATGACCGATTCACTTCTAAAGGTTTGGCTCTGTAAAACAGTGGTGGCGAACCTATGGCACGGGTGCCAGAGGCGGCACTCAGAACCCTCTCTGTGGGCACCCGCACCCTGGTAGAAGTCTATGGTGTACCAATATGCCTCAGACTTTTCCTACTGTTCATCAGCGCAGGGCGCAAACCGCGCAGGCAGCGCATTTAATGTAGCCTGTTATAGCTAAGTGACAAAGTACATGGAAGATATATTGGACTGTAGTATTCAGGTTAATTTGCCATGTTGGCACTTTGCCATAAATATGTGGGTTTTGGGTTGCAGTTTGTGTACTCAGTCTCTTAAAGGTTCACCGTCACTGGTGTAGGGGATAAGTGACTCATCGATGGGGGTCTTACCGCAGGGTCCCCGTGATCACAAGAACGGGGACCCATTGTCCCCTGTTTGCACAGAGCAGCGGTCACACATGTTCCCTGCCGCTTCATTTAGCCAGAGATGGCCGAGAGAGTGCATATGTGTGCCCGCTGCTCGGCCCCCATTCTCCTGCTTGTTGGGGGCCCCAGCGGTCAGACACTTATCTGCTGTCCTGTAGATAAGGGGTAAGTTGTCTTGAAAGTGGTATTCTGGTTATCCCCTATAACAGATCAGTGGGGGTCCTACTGCTGAGACATCCCACCAATCGCGAGTACAGCTGCACCGAACCCCCTGCTGTCTCAGTGAAATGAACAGGGGAGGGGGGTACAGGCCCCCAATCACATGATTGGTGGGGGTCTCAGCGGTAGTACCCCCACCAATCTAATAGCTATTCCGTATCTTGTGAATAGAAGATAACTTTAATCTAACCGAAACACCCCTTTAAGGGTAGGTCCACTCATAGTGAGATTTTAACCTCTCATCCACCTGGCCGCTGTTATAAAACGCTGTGGATTTTCCGCCTGTAGACTGAGTCACTTTATGCTTTCTCTATTGAACCTACATTTCTCCTTTTGACATTTTGTCAGTTGCCCTTGGTAACAGACAGCAGTTTGGTTTCACTGTGCTGTCAGTCATGTGACCTGACTGTCACCTGATCTCCCAAAATGCACTGCTCAACAGGATGCAAACAGAATTGTGAATTTGGAGATGAAAACATACTATAAATATATAGCAGCAGGGGGTTCACGGAGATCAGTGGGCTCTGACATGATGCCTGTATTCATGTTGGTGCCCAACACTTTGTCAAGTCCTGGTTTCCTGCAGCCACCACTAGAGGGGGCTAACTGCATAACGGTAGCTGTTTGTCATGAGCTCCCCCTAGTGGCCGCTGCGGCTAACCACTATGATGGTGTCACAGCAAGCAGGTGGTTACTCTCTGCCCAAGGCCATGACAACAGTATTGTTAGAAAGCGGAGTTTCCTTTTAATTCTGTAATCCGTCATGACTTAACACCTTGCAGAGACTAGAATATAATCGCCAGAGCCAAAAACGTATGAAAGCCCAGAGACCAATCGGAACGTTTGTCGCCTCGAATGTTTGGGATTTTTTGGTGCTGGTGATTATATAAAGATTTGGACCAGGGGTGTGCACCTAGCCTTTCTGCTACCTGAGGTGAAAACTGAAACGGCGCCCCTCTCCCAATTTCAATTTTTTTTACCTAACCCTTTTTCTTCAGCCCATGGCTCTTCGGCTGCCCCCACCCCCACTTTGCCCCTTCCTGGTGCACCCCTGATTTGGACATATAGAGAAGGACATAAGCGCAGGGTATGAACTCTGCAGAGCTTGGACTTGTATCTCTAGGGGGCGTCACACAAAACCGCATGAAGGTGCCCATGGGTGTAAAGTGCAGGGTGGCGCTTTAGCAATATGCGGTCTACTTTCAGAAAGTATATAGGTTTAGGTAAAAATTACTTGTTTGCCGATAGTGTAAAATAGTCCTGGAAGTGAAAGGGTTAGTCGTTTCCAGTGCCTCTGAACTCTGGGGGATCAGGATTTCCAAACCAGCAGGTGGAGTGTGGTAGGGCGAGCTCCTGTGTAGGTGACAGCAGGGACGAGACGCCCTCGTTCCACCTGTCCCTGTGTGCACAGCCCCGCACAAGTAGGTGACGGTTTCATCCTGTATCCCAGTATCGGGTCACACCGTGCACTGTAATGGGGTATCGCCCACATCATCTGACTCTTCCAGCCATATTTTTTTTTTTTTTTTTTTTTTGGTATAGTAGTCCAATGTATATGACTGACATTCAAAATGGGGGGGGGGCAGATAATGCAGTGAGGGTGAACCCCAACCCGGTGGTCCATAGGTTACTGAATGTGATTACTGAGGGACATGACAGGGAAAGTGCATCAGTGTCAATGTTCGACTATCCTGTGTTCCAAATTTTGGCCCCTGTCCTGACTTCAGCGGTATCTGCATCCTTGGTGGTTTGTCGCAGGCAGGAACGATGCAGTGACATCATGGCGCCTGCTGATCCGGACCTGCTATGCTCTGCTCATCCTGGGAATGTGGGGTAGGTAAGTATTCAGTTTGGAGGCACTAAGGGGGCATCACTTTTTGTGAGGATACTTGCGGGGCCATCATACTGTGTTGGGGAGCATTTACAGGGGTCCTACACTTTTTCTTAGGGGGCACTAAAGGGGTTGTATCATCTCAGACAATAGGGACATATTGCTAGGATATCCCCCCCCCCCCCCCAATAATCTCGTGAAGGGAGCCTTGAAAGTCACCGAGGGCATTCCGGGCATGCGTGGCCGCCCTCCATTAATTTCTATGGGGCCGCTGAAACTGTCTCAGCTATTTCTGTTGGCCCATAGAAATCAATGGGAGCTTTGGCCGCGCATGCGCGGTGCACCCTCATGTCTTTCAAAGCTCCCTTTACGATATAGGTGCGAGGTCCCACCTCTCAGACAATGGTGGTATATCCTAGCAATATGCCCCTATTGTCTGAGATCATGCAAACCCTTTAAGTTGACATCATAGTTCAATTTGGAGGGACTAAGGGGGGAATGGCTTTGTGGGAGGGCACTTTCAGGAACAGCAAACTGTGGTGGGGGGCACTTAAGGGGAGATAACACTGTTTTGGGGAGAACTAAGTGATCATTCTGCTGCGTGGGGGGGGGGGCATTGATGGTATTCTACTAAAGGGGCACATAGTACGTCACAGGCACTAAAGGGGTATTATACTGCAAGGGGGCAATAAGACGTCTTTCATATGGTGGGTGGGTTTGTAGGGATTGGGCGGAGCTAGAGGCGTGGCTTACATTGTGAAAACAAAATTGCCGCTGGAGTTTCTCCTTGCAATTTTTTTCAAACTTGGGAGCTATGAACTTTGCTCATGGGAAACCTTAAAGGGGTATTACGGTTAGATTAAGTATTAGATTGGTGCGGGTCCTACTGCTGGGACCCCCACCGATCACAAGTACGGAGGTTCTGTACCCACTGCCGCTCCATTCATGTCTATGGGAATCCCCGGGCGCTGTACTCGGCTATATCCTGTGGATAGGGGATAACTTTATGTAATCGGAATACCCCTTTAATTTGCAGTACCAGACACAGCCACCAGTGTACATATGGCGCTGTGCTTTTCGCTCAGCTGATTGGCAGCTGTACCCCACAATGGGGCCTGATGGCTTCGGCCTGCATGAGCGGTCAGTAGAAGGGAACGTCCACGCAGGGTGTCGATTGCAGATTCACAGTGGCATTTGTGGCTAAATCCCCCACAAGATCTGCAGGTGTCAGATCCATGGAGGAAACCCACAGATTTACAGTCCGCAGCACCCGCTCAATATCTGCTTGTATTCTGAGCGGGTATTTCTGGATAGTGTGGGGCAGATTCCCAGATTCCGCAATACACGGGCGCAGTTCCGTGGGCATTACGGATGCGGACCCATTCACTTGAATAGGTCCACAAATCCGGAACCCTACGGAAGCACTACGGAGTGCTTTCGTGGGGTTTCGTCCCATACTTCCGCTCCGCAAAAAGATAGAACATGCCCTACGGTGGGTGTTCGCAGTGCGGGGGGCACACGTTTGTGTACAAGAGGCCTATGTTTGGAACTTCCATAGTGGTGAATGAAGAGTGGACGCGCATGTGCAGTTGCTCTGTTCACTTTGGGTGTCCTGCACCCATCTAAGGGCTCATGCACACGGTCGTTGTCCAGGTCCGCATGAGTGAATAGATCCGCATGCGGCGGCCCCACTGTCAGTGCCCGTGCATTGTGGACTGCAATTTGCGTCCCGCAGCATGGGCCAGGCCAGCAAACGGCCGTGTGCATGAGCCCTAACATTGATGGCATATCCTATGATGAGAATACCCCTTTAAGGGTATACCTGCATGGGGCAGATACTCTATGAATTTTTCAGGTTGACATTGAGACCACCCCCGATTTAGTCTAAATGCCCCCTAAAAAGCTGAAATAAACCCCTTTTGGCATCACTTAGATTTCCTACTGTAAATCTGACCACCTTCTAAGCAAAATTCCAGTAACAGAAAGCTCTCATTGTGGCGGTCCTACCTCTGCTCATGTGCACACTGTAACGACACTGCCTCTGTACTAGCTCTGCCCTCTCTCTAGGTGCCATGTGTCGGTGGGCACTGCGTGACAATGTGCTAGCTCCAATGTGAATAACTGAGGACACTGTGTGCAGTAAATGGCGGGGTGAATTAATCAGCATAAATTATTGCAGAATTAAGCGACTCGCTCGTCTGTCTCATTGATATTGTAATGTGGAGCGAGAGCGCTGTCATCGCTGCAGTAACGGGGGACACTGGGTAGTAATGGAAGTGGCTAATTTGTAATGAGGGCCGATCATTAGCTCCACATAATGAGCCGCTGAACATTGTAACCAGTTTATGAGATTAGCGTGAGCGCTGCTCTGGAGAACTCTATTGTCCTCGCCTGGTAGTGACAGGAGGCTGCGCTCTATTCAAGGGCAGAAGAAGCCGCGCTCTCATTTCATATCAAGCAGGAGACTATTTCGCTGAGCCTATTTTCTTAGGCTACTTTCACGCTCTCGTTTGGTGGGGATCCGTCATGGATCTGCACAAACGCTTCCGTTCAGATAATACAACAGTCTGCATCCATTCAGAACGGATCCGTTTGTATTATCTGTAACCTAGCCAAAACGCATTAGTCATGAACTCCATTGAAAGTCAATGGGGGACGGATCCGTTTGCCTCTGCATCATCAGGCGGACACAAACGCTACAAGCAGCACTTTGGTTTCTGCCTCCAGAGTGAAACGGAGCCAAACTGACGCGTTCTGAGCGGATCCTTTTCCATTCAGAATGCATTAGGGCAAAACTGATCCGTTTTGGACCGCTCGTGAGAGCCCTGAACGGATCTCGCAAGCGGACCCAGAAACGCCAGTGTGAAAGTAGCCTAAAATTATACTTCTTTAATCCCATATAAAAGGGACCTGACAAGTGTTGGATTATCAGATGCCAGATTAAAGGAATTTCTCTTGGGAATGTGTGTGTTTTATGTTCTTCCAGTCTCTAGGTCCTACCTTAGACACAACATGTCGTATCCCCTTATAGCACACAGATGCTTGGATTTTTTTCCATTGATGGTCACTTAAATGGGTTGTCCCGTGGGATAATATTTTTGGGGATAATGGACAGGAAGGTGTAACAAGAAAAAGTATTACCTCACCAATCCCCTGCCGATCCAACGCTCACCAGGTCCCCGTTCGATGCACTGTGTCCAACCAACATCAGGAAGCGGACACCTGGTAAGCGCTGGATCTCCATTGGGCCCCCCCTTCCAAACACCATTCTGCCGATTTATAGAACAGATTTTTATCATGGACAAACCCTTTCAAATGTACAAATCCTTGGATTTCATAATTTCTCTATAGAAGTTGGGGCTCTGTTCTTCTGATGGGGCCGTCTAGCTGCATACCTCCAACTCCCTACTATATCTGTCAGTGGGGCTCCCCCTAGTGGTGGCTGCAGACAGAAATAAGGGAGAGGGAGTTCTGTGCTCTAAGGTTTTGCCCACATCTGTGTTTTGTAAATCCGCTACTTTGTTTCGGCAGAGGAGCAGACTACTGGAGTTACTGTATCCGGACACCACAGGGTACCGCCAGATCCCCATTCACTGTAATGGGAGCTAGCGAATACGACAAATGTCTGCAGAAAGCTCACTTTTATGTCTGATCCCATTATACTGTATGGAGATCTGGCGGTGTCCGTTCCGCAACAAAATAGAAGATGTCCTATTATTGTCTTCATCACGGACAAGGATAGGACTGTTCTATTAGGGGCCAGCTGTTCCGGTCGCCAAAATACAGAATGCACGGAAATCATCCGTATTTTTTGCAGGCCATGTGCATAAGCCCTATGGCTATGTTCACAGTTGCAGTGATCAGGTTGCCGAGCTCACACTTTCTGGCATTGCCGGACACGACCGTGTACTGCTGGATCCCTATTTCCGCCAAAAATTCTGGCTTTCGGCCGGACAAACACCGCGACATGCACCTGTTTTTGTCTGGCTGACGACCAGCAGTTATGCCAGACTAGTGAACGCCACCTATGCCTGATATGGTAACTCCAGTAAATCCGGTATAAGAGCTGACTACTGAACGCACATGTGGACCTAGCGTAGGAAGCCCTCCATTCACCTAAATGTGGCCCTGAAAAGGGTAGCAACATCGGGGAAACAAGGAGAGGTTTGCTGTGGGTCTGTGAAAAACTATTAAGGGCTCGTTCACACGAACGTGTGGACTGCAAATTGCACAGTCCGTGGGGCAGCCGCATGGGGATCGTGGACCCATTCACTTGAATGGGTCCACGATCTCTCCGTTCCGCAAACAGAGAGCATGTTCTATCTTTTTGCGGTGCGGAGGTACAGAACGGAACTCCAGGAAGCATGCCGTAGTGTTCCGTTCCGCGTCTCCGGATTTGCGGACCCATTGAAGTGAATGGGTCTGCATCCTTGATGCTGAATGCACACGGAACAGTGCCCATGTATTTTGTGTGAACGAGCCCTAACTTGGGGAATTTTCTAGACTGGATACAATTGAAACAAACCCTCAGCTGTGAGAAAAGCTATTCCACAACAAATTTAAAAGGGTTGTCCCCATTAAGACAACTTGTCCCTTGTTCACAAGGGGATAAGTACCTGATCGGTGGGGGTCCGACCACTGAGGCACTCATCAAATATGAGAATGGGGGGCTGGGGTCCCCTCAGCTCCACTCAACTCTATAGGACTGCTGGAGATAATGCAGTACAAGCGCTCAGCTGTGTCAGGCAGCCCCAGAGATCTGAATAGATCGGCCGCCACTCCATTTAAACAGGGGCAGCCCAGGCCCCCATCCTTGTGATCGGAAAGCGCCCCAGAGGTCAGATCATTGTAGATCAGACACTTATACCCTATCCTCTGGATACTTAAGTGCTAAAGAATGTTTAGGTAAAATTTTTTGCGGTATTCATTTTTCGGTGGAAATAACATAACTTTATTACTTTATTCTGTGGGTCAGATTTTTTTTTTTGGGGGGGGGGGGGGGTCCATAACACTTTTTGATTGCTTTCAGTCAGTTGTTTTGGTGGCAAATAAGCGACAAAACTAAATTAATAAATTGTGTAGTGCGGGTCGTTACAGATGTGGCAATACAAAGTATGTGGACACTTTTTTTTTTATATTTCAGCTTTTTTTTTCTTCAGCTTTTGAAATATTTTTGTTTAATAAAAATTACCATTTATTAGTACCACATGGGGACTTAAACAAACTATCTTCTGATCGCCTCTGTAATGCACCGTACTGCTTATGTTGTACAATGTATTATACCGCCAGTACTATACTGTCAGGCTGCGTCCGACAGGTGCAACCTGATGGGCATACACTGCAGGAAGTATGTGAAGTCATCTGCTCCCTGGGATCTCATTCATGGGGTGCCGATGCCTGAGAGAGGGAGCCCCCTCCTTCTAAACTAAGGGGTTAAACAGCACGCCTGCTGATCCAGACTGTTGGAGCAGGAGCCCAGCTGTCGTGAGCGACCTGCAGGGGAGACGTGCACTGTAAAAAGGAGGCAGCCTAGTTGGTGTCTGCTATAAAAAGGAATATTGGCGGTCACTAACAAGTTAATGGGACAAACCCTTCTAAGCCTCTAGAACGGGCATGCTCAAACTGCGGCCCTCCAGCTGTTGCAAAACTACAACTCCCAGCATGCCCGAACAGCCTACAAGTATCTGCCTACAGCAGGGCATTGTAGGAGTTGTAGTTTTAAAACAGCTGGAGGGCCGCAGTTTGACGGTGCCTGCTCTAAAAAGTAAAGTTTTGCCTTCAGAGACTGAAAAATCCTCTGATATCCTGCCCTCACAGCTGAAGATTTGTTACAATAAGGGCTTGTTCACATGACCGTATGTATTTTGCAGTCTGCAAAAAACACGGATTACGCCTGTGTGCATTCAGTGTTTTGTGGAATGGAACAGCTGGCCCTTAATAGAATAAAACTATCCTTGTCCGTAATGCAGACAAAAATAGGACATGTTCCATTTTTAATTTTTTTGCGGAACAGAAATGTGGACATACGGAAACGAAATGCACACAGAGTACCTTCCCTTTTTTTTTTTTTTTTTTGCGGACCCATTGAAATGAATGGTTCTGTATACGGTCCGCAAACAAACCAGAACGACACGAAAAGAAGTTCGTGTGCATGAGCACTAAGTCTATGGAATATTACAATCTCTCTCCAGTTATGAACTCTTAACTATAACGATGCCATGTAACGAGACTGTGTATGTGAGTGGCGCTGGGTCAGTACACGCTTTCCAGCTTCAGGACCGCCGACCTACTGATCAGTGGTGGTCCGAACACCAGGATCCTCCCATTCAGTCACGGCAAGGGAGGAAAAAGAACCTTAACATTTTTTTGTAGGGTGTTTTATGATTTCCTATTGGTTAACATATGGCATCTGGCAGTGTCTTTGCTTAAGAAGAAAAAAAAATAATCAGCATTTTTTTTTTTTTAAGTGTGAATGCACGTTATTTGGGTATACATCTGCGATGCATTTTTGCGGCTCTGATACAGACCCTTTCACTTCAATGCTTACGGCCACCATCCGTGGTTTTCAGACCGCAAAACACTGTATGGCCGTGTGCATGAGGCCTAACTCTGATCTGTATTTCTACTGCCTGTGCATTTGGGACAAGGCATTGGTCTCAGAGTTGTCTCCCTCTGCTGGAGGACTCGCAGTATTGCCTGAGAGTTTTCTGCCGTCCGTTTCTGCTGTAGAATGATAAAGGTATCCGTTGGTACATCCGCAGGTCAGGTTTAGGAAGCCCATTTAAAGGGAATTTAGCACCCCGATCCAGAGCTGGGAGCAGCTACAAAGAGGCTCTGGAGGACCTGCAAATTTATGTATTACATGGACAGTTGATTTCATTGGGCACTGTGTAATCAAGTATACCTGCAGGGAAACTGAACACTTTGTAATTTTTCAAAAATCTCCCCGATGTCCTCTTTCTCATTAATTTTGGGGCAGTCATGTTATAGATAATCCAGTCTGTCTTTTACATTGTAATTGTGGACCCCTGACCATGGTGAATGGTTGACACCTGTGGTGTCGACATCTCCTGCACATAGAGTTGAGCTGTCTGGTGGCAATGTCTTGTGTACAGACGCCCCATCACCTGTCTTCTATGAAACTCAAACAGGTCTGAATGGCCGAAACTAGACAGCAGATCCCAGTTCTTGGCAAGACAAAATTCAATTATTTTGTTTTCTTTTTGTTACGACAGGTGTGTTGAGTGTGGAGGATTTCTCTCTTCGGGTATATAAGGCACTACAGTCCCTACGGTGTTTGAAAAAGTAAATCCTATGACTCTGGGGTCTCTTGAAGGCCCTTCAAGATTGACGAAAGGGGGACAGATCCCCAGACTATACAGCCTTAGACCTTCCTTACTACTGAAGAAAATGCTACTGCTCTTAATTATTCTGGCTGCCTCCTCAGTGAGCTCTGCTCCTTTCCTTGAGGAAGTAGAAGGTTCTGCCTTCGGATATCTGGGCACAAACCATAGAAGACCACAGGTGACTTCTGTATTCGAAGTTCAAAGGGTTCCACATTTGTCCTTCCTCAACAACCCTTTTAGCGGAAGAGGCAAAACGGATTCCCTCAAGCCTGTCTTCCAAGGAATGCCCAGAGTTCACCACATGGAACAAGGAGCTGCCCAAAGGAAAATGATTTGGGAGAATGCCATCCGGAAGGAGACAACAAAATCTCGCCCAGACCAGGTGCTACCGCTTGGACAAGATGCCTTAAAAAGATCAAGATGCAACGCTCTGCCATTTATACAGGTAAGCAAGCTGCTTCAAGGACTGAGTCGATCCCCCATGATGACAGACCCCTACTACAAATGTGTCTGTTTTTGTATTCTATGCTACACCCAACCCTAGGTGGTAATGTCACCCTGCAAGCTTTGTGTTGAGTATTTCTCAACATTAACCCTCTGCCAATGCAACTGCCACCATCATAAAAAGTTGTAATATGGCTCTAGGAAGGTGCATGGATCGGTCGCCACCATGGAACCTGCTGGCAGTCATGGAGAAAAGTCAGGGTTTTTAAATAAGAAGCAAGAAAGCCTTTAGGGTAGGAGGTTGGGGGGCGCATGACTTAATATAGTCCTGAATAGTGGGCAGCAAATACACTATGGGGGGGATTTATTATTAGGAAAATATTTGAAGTCCGTTTTGCTTGAGTCTGTTGCAGTACTTTATGCCACATTTATCAAATGGTGCATGTTTGATAATTTTGCCTAAAACCTAACACTTCTGTCTAGAGAAGCTCCTCCAGTTTTCCTACCTCACCCTCCTCCTGGAGTGAGATTGCGACTTTAAAAAAGTCTCAATGATAAATCTGGAGTGAAACTAATTAACATAGCTAACCATACCCACATTACAAAACTGGAGTGAGTGGAGTACACATGAGAAGTCAAAAAAGTCGCAAATTTTTGTGCAATCGCATAAATTTTGC
This sequence comes from Bufo gargarizans, assembly GCF_014858855.1. Classification (NCBI taxonomy): domain Eukaryota; kingdom Metazoa; phylum Chordata; class Amphibia; order Anura; family Bufonidae; genus Bufo; species Bufo gargarizans. Next base: position 56,653,514 of record NC_058081.1, on the reverse strand, counting down.
GCGAGTGGAAAAAAAGTCGCAAAAGCCCTATTTTGCAACTTTTTGATACCGGAATTCTTGAGTGAAGGTATGATAAATCGGAGCCTATGAATGAGGTGAAACGTGAGCGCTGACCAGCTCGACCCAGCTGATGCTAGAGATCAAATTACAACACCGATATAGGAGGAAAGTCTGCTCGTCTTGTGCAGGTCTGACTTGGAGTTTCAGAAGACAAGCACATTTTCCTCCTTTTATTGTAAAAAGTTTCACATGCAAGCCGCCCCTTTAATATTTTGTACCTCTTTGTTCTCCAGAACGTCTTCAGGAAGAACTGCGTTCCACTGCGGATTCACAATAAATTTTGCTTTGGTCAGTGCCATTCCTTTTACGTTCCCGGTTGGCCTTCCGGATTATCTCAGCCTTGTCTGTCGTGCGCCCCGATCCGTTCCCGTCGGGTGTCTGTCCCCCTGCGCTGTCGCGGAGGACAGGTGTGGTGGGAAGAGGTGGTTCTCGTAGAAGAATGTGACTGTGAGACCCGCTATGATCAGCAGTTGAGTCGGGTTGGCAGCGGCGAGGGATTTCTGCCAGTGTCCTAAAAGCCACAGACTGAAAGACTGTCCGACACAGGGCCTCTAGAATGGCCTCTGACCTTCTATAGTCCTTTTTCCACAGGAAAAGTGGGACCCCCTTGATGACCCCTGAACCATGTGTATGACAGTCAGATGATTGTTTTTAACTTATGTTTTTTTTTGTTTTTTATAGATTTTTTTTATTTTTTTGACGCCACTCCTTATGGAGGGGAATGCAAAACTAACGATGGGATGTCTTACATTCTGTATCTGAGTTTTAATCTATTATTTTTTATATATATATATATATATATTGTTTTTTTTACTTTTGTACATTCCTTGAATATTTTTCCCGTTACTTGGACTTCTTCTATGCTTAAAAGCGTTTCTCAGTGTTGTACTTAAAGGGGATGTCCATATATTTTTTATTTTATTGCCTGTGGAGAAATCCCCACACCCACACCCTGCCGTTCCGTTCTGCTCACCTCACTTCCGGTCCCAGTCTCTTAACCTCTGGATAGACATGGTCATGTGTTCCACTGCAGCCAATAACTGGCCTCAGCAGTGACACTTGACCTAACAGTGGGATGCCAATTGGGGACATGTTGCCGGCTGCGGTGGTGCAGAGGACTGTCAATCCAGAAGCTTTTCAGGCTGGAAGATCGGTGAAGGAAGCTGAAACGGAGCAGTGGGGCGCAGGCGAGTAGGGATTTCTCTACAGGTACCGTTGGATAAAAAAAATATGAATACCCCTTTTAATTTTTGTATGCTGAATAATTCAGCAAATTTTCTGTTTAGTTTCAGCTCCTTAGTTTTTTACATCTGTTTGCTGTCAGTGAATAACAGCATGTTTAAGTCTGTCCTGACCTAGCACAGCTGGCAGGCTTGTTGCAATGGATCAGTGTAGGGAAGCGCTGTCATCACGCAGTGCCATAAAGCCTCAGCAGTAGATCATCAGGACCGGAATGTAAACATTCACTGACAACAAGCAGATCTTGGAATTGAACTGTATAGTATATTTGTTTGTTTTTTAAAAGTTGCAGAATGTTTTTATTTTTATTACTTAAGACTAGAAAACCCGCTTTACAAAACTGGCCCCCAGCCCCCTTGTGCCATGAACGGGTATTGCACTTTGCGCAGGGCGCTGGGACGTGTATGAAGATTATTTAGGATGACTATGTTTAATTTATCTACAGACGGGTCGTATTCCATTTTTGGCTGGTTCAAAGTTTGAAAATTCACCCCCTCCCCCTTCTGTGCAGTCTTTGGAATGAGTCACTGTTTGCCCATTAGGAATCAGTAGTGCAGACCAGCAGCAGAAGTTTTGCCCATAGCATTGAGCTCTGCACTACTCCTTAAATAGGGCCTATTGTAACCATATGTTGGCACAGAATTTGGTAGGGGTGGTGCCCACATGTTGGGTTTATTTCTAGACAAGGGATCAGCAACCTCCGACACTCCAACTGTTCTGAGACTACAACTCCCGGAGTCCTCCTTTCACGTCTATGGGCGTTACAATAACAGCTGGGAGTTGTAGTTTCACAGCAGCTGGAGCGCTGAAGGTTGCTGATCCCTGTTCTAGAGGTATTCTGTAAACTCCCTGATGGAGCACCCCCTGGTGGACAGTCGGTCATTAAAATGGTTATATCTAGTCTGCTAGTAGAGGAAGCGGGCACAGCGCCAGCATAGCCCCTGACTGCCATCTGCGGCTATGCCATAGGACTGGTATTTCATGTGCCAGCCCTTCTCTCCCAATGCCCGATTCTGATTTTCACAGGTATGGGCAGGGTTATACCCTGTGCCATGGTGCCCGTTCACAGCCCCTTTTTCTAGCTGTAATAGCTTCAGTCTTGTTTGCCGTGTACACGGTGGTAAACGCCTGTCTGTAGCGTTCTTAGGGAGGAGGGGTTTTCCTTCGCACACCCCACTTCCTGTACGTCACCTGGACAGCCTGTTGTACAGGAAATGCTGCACCTTTCATTGCCCTGAATGTGTGTCTTGTGTATTTGACTATGAGCAGAGGAAGGGTGCTATCGTCTTCCCTGTCATTTTGTAATCTGTAACTGAATGACCAAATGTGGGTGCTACCACCCGAAGGAATAAACGGATTTTTATTAATATTTCAGGCTTTCCTTTAATCCTTATAATCCGCTACAGATCCTAAAATCTCACATGACCAGTCATTTAAACATTTTTTTTTTTTTTTTTTTTTTTTTGTCTGCTCGTAAAAGTTTTGTCCAGCATAACTGATAATCTAGCATCTATCCAGAATGTACAGATGTGGCTGCAGTTCCACTACTGACCACCAGATGACAGTGGTTCTCCAGTTTTATATGGATAAAGTGACTGCATTGCAACTAGTGACAGTAAAGGGGTCGCATTGTGAGCCACTAGTTACCACGACGCCACAGTCGTAAGAAATCTATCGGGTTTGGATTTCTTGCGACAGGCTGGTCACGGCAACTTGCAGGTCGCAACGAGAGGTTGTTCCCTTTCATTAGTTGCCATTCAGGCAGCTCTCCGTTGTGAGCAACATTGCTGTGTAGTCCCACCGTATAGAAGACCTTTCGGAGATAAAACGTCTAGTGCACATATGGAAGACATGACAGCTAGAAGCCTGAGGCTGCACTACTGAGGGATGCCCTGTGTACATCAACAAACACATAAAGTATCATTCAAAACCAGCTGAGATGTAGAGTGAAAGTAGTTTTATTAATGTGTAAACCCAGGTATGGCAGTACTGCAGCCCGCAGAAGGGGCATATTGGCGCAAAATCTCTCAGTAGTGCAGCCTCTGCTTTCGGCCTGTAACAGAATTTCATGCATAAAAGATTTAAAATGGAATTGCAGTTGGTACAACTTTTAAATAGACTGTTGCAATGCTTCAGGTCTAAGATCTCTGCTTGCTGTTAGTGAATGATGATGACCTGGTTTTCATCCCCAAAGGAGCTTCCCGTTTTTAGCCATTCATGGCTGAGATCTGAATACCAGTGGCCAGGAGTGCCCGGCGCTGTGCCATGCATAGAAGCTACAAAAACCGAGCAGCGCAGCCCACCAGACCGATTCCATAACCCTGGCCACCCCATCGGACAGGTATTCCGATCACAGCCACAAATGCCCCATTTAGGATTTAAAAAAAATAAAAATGGGGGTCATTTATCAAACTGGTGTAAATTAGAACTGGCTTAGTTACCCATAGCAACCAATCAGATTCCACCTTTTCATTTTCCAAAGGAGCTGTCAAACATGAAAGGTGGAATCAGATTTTGATAAATGACCCCCAGTGTCCGGATCACATCCTAATGGATCCCAAAGGATCCTCCAGCTGGATCATGCTCTGACATAATGGGAACCAACAGAAATGGGGGGCCACGAGGTGCAATGACTAATCAGAAGGCGGTATTGAATGGTGGCGATATGCAATGTGTGTATTATGGCTGCCAGAACACCCCTCCCCCCAGCTTGATCGGAGTTTTAGAACGTACATTATGTGGAACCATTGGAGAGAGGTGGAGTGCGGGTCTTGTGCTCATATGTTGGCCATTTGGGACAAGCCTTGTGAATGTGATAAAAAAAATTTTTTTTTCCAATCAGTATTTTTTTTTTTTCTTCAATTGCAGAGCTGCCATTGTCCACATGGTGGTGCTGCAGCTCTGCGCACACTTCCAGATCTATGTGCAGTAATGCAGGTTTTCCCAGCCTGATGGACTCCAGTTATCATGTCCGGGTCTGAAGTCTAGGCATAGTTACTACACATGTAGACTGCTGCCTGTGTATAGTTGAATGACCTAATATGATTAGTAAGTAGATCCATAAATGTGAGGCCTGACTCTGAAAATGGCTGGACTGTGGGGCACTTATGCCTGCTGCCCATGATCTAACCCAGCCCTTACTGCATTATCTTTCTTAGATGGCCCCTGCTTGTTCATTTACACCCCCTGCATAGTGTCACTGCTCGCATATGTGTAATAGTGTGTGTGTGTATATGTGTGTATGTATATATGTGTGTGTGTGTATATATATATATATATATATATATATATATATATATATATATATATATATATATATATATATATATATATATATATATATTAATTATAATTTTTTTTTTTTTTTTTTTTACTTTAAGGCAAGATTAGTGAGCCAGCTATTTCTCCAGTCACACCCAGAGCTGAATCCATAATTCTGCTGATCTTGATGTATATCTACCCGGCTGTCACTATATGCTTGAATATACTGCATGTGGGTAACTCTACTATCTAGTGATGTATGGATTGCTAATGGATCAGCCAAAATAGAAAATAATATAATTCATTCATAAACTGCAGTGTAACAATATATAAAGTGTAATATGTGGATGCCCAGTTGGTCACCCTAGCGGACAACCACCACATGCATTTAGGACTTCATCAGAAATGCATACTGTACATAAACCTCAATCTAGATAGAATAGACATCTATAGTTGATCAACTAGAAAAATAAATTAATAATATAAAAATGGAATAAGAAAAATGCTATATAGCTCCGTTGCAGTGTCCCATCAATCTACATTTCACTACCTATCATCTGTGAACTAGCCTCCTGCGGTTGAACAACGCTACAACTCCCGGCACGTGGGACGCCGGCGTCCGGACCTGCAAACACACAGGGCAACAAAAAAGTTGCTGTTTGGAGACACCAGCGATCATCCACGGGACTGGCAATGTACTGTCAGTTGTCTACACAGCCATTATTAATAATGGTATCTATCACTGCGGTATATCAATTTGTGAATTATTAGACATTGCCATAGTTACAAAGAGGATTTTCTACAACTCTTTACCATTCAAAAGGATACCGCTGCCCCTCTCGAATACAACTCTAAATGGTCACCAGTATCTAGGCAACTCTGCACAATACTACCATAGACCAATACAACAATTGCATCATTTGGAGCTTTAAATAGACGCTGTATCTGCCACTTATATAATACGATCTTATATGCCAGCAGGCCGATACATCGGGACACTGCAACGGAGCTATATAGCATTTATTTTTTTTGCACCGAACCATTATTTCTCAGGTTGGTTGAGCCACTGTTTTTCTACTATCACTTTATTATATTCTAGGAGGAGGGGGCAGCCTCTGTAATCCTGTCAGTGCCTGTGCAGCATGGTCATGGGGTTGCCATGGCATTGGGGCCTAACAAAGGCTTCCAGGTCGGCCGTGTGTGAGCCCCTTAGGTGTTAGTGTTAGGCATCATGCACACTACATTCATATTTTTATTTTATTTATTTTTTTATTTTATTTTTGCGGTCCGTATACGGAACCGTTAATTTCAATGGGGCCACAAAAAAACAAATTTACTCCGTATGCATTCTGTTTCCGTTTTTCCGTTCCATTGAGAGATAGAACATGTCCTATTGCCCGCAAATCACGTTCTATGGCTCAGCAAAAAAACTGAATACATACGGAAATGCATCCGTATGTCTTCCGTATTTATTTAGTTTTTGCGGAACCATCTATTAAAAATTTTATGCCCAGCCCCATTTTTTTTTGTCATTACTGTATATGCCATACGGAACAACGGATAAATGAAAAACGGACCGCAAAACACTGTATAAGCCATACGGTCGTGTGCAATGGGCCTTAAACAGAAGCAAATACAGAGGTCCTCAGTATTTGATTGGTGGGGGTCTGACACCCAGGACCTACGCCGATCAGCTGTTTAAGAAACCACCGGTGCTCGCAGTAGCGCCGTGGCCTTCTTCTCTCAGCTTACCAAGCACAGTCCTGTACATTGTATAGCGTCTGTGCTTGGTACCAGAGCCCAGCCATATATTCTATGAATGTGATGTTACTGGCCTAGGCAGAGTTGCGAGTGAGCCCTGGTGCCTTCTCAAAAAGCTGATCGGCGGGGGTCCCGGTTGCATAACTAAGCTCTGCCCCATCACACCGCTAAGCTCTCCTGTCAGCTTGGTAGGCTCCGCACAATCGGCCTGCTAAGCCCCACTCTCAGCTTGACAGTGGTCTTGAGGGACCACTGTATTTGATTGGTTTGCGTGATGGTAAAGTCTACCACTGCCACCTCTTGATATACAGACAGTCTAATATGTATATTGGAATTTTTTGTTATCTTTTCAGCAATGGGTTAGGCAGGAGAGGCAGGTGCCTATGGCACAACCACCTCCCATGATGCCCCAACTTCACTCCTTCAGATTAGTCTTCTCTGATCAGTGCAGGAAAAGAAAGTGATGTGAGTGCAGGGTATTATGGGGGCACTGTGGCATTGCACAGTTACCAGCAGTGATGGGCACAGGCGTTCAATTAGTGCCCTTCTCATTCCTTGTAGTACAGAATGGCTGCATCTTCCTCTGGCTATTTTCCCCTCACCTTTTTGCTACCAGAGCTGTCGGAACATTGCCATGGTCTGTCTCTAGTATGTACACCCTTGCTTGTTAGCACATTTATGGGGGGGGGGGGGGGGGTCTGGTGACTTGCCCATTAGGGGGCACTGTGGTTGGCACACAAACGTATTTTCTTTCAGTGTCCATTCAAATTTTATTTTTTTCCCTTTCATCCTCCATGACGGCATACAATGAGATGACCCGCCTCCATCCAGGTAGGGACTCTCCTCCTCAGTGTCTTCCTGTCCCTCCAGGTGGGAGACGGGTTATTCCTCATGGCAGTTGATATGGGTCTGCGTCTGTGAAGGCAGACAGAGGCTGCTGTTTTTTATTTTACTTATGCCTTAACCACATGAGGGAAGCGGGCAGCACCCGTTCCCTATTTGGGTTTCTGAGGCGATGGGGAGTCTGTACGTAGGCGACCCTGCTCCTTGCCTCCTGCTCTGTGCGTCGGAAGAGGAGGTCCATGTGGCGACCGGACACTCAGTGAGTTCCTCTGGTCTTGTGAGCGCTCCCCATCGCAACCCGATACTTTCGGTGCCTGTGATAACGTCACAGTAAATTAGATGCGTTCCAGCAAGAACTTCAGGCATGCATGATGGGGCGGAGCTTAATTTGGCATGCAGATCAAGGCTGAAATTGCCCTCTGATCTGAGGTCTGCAGGTAAGAGGTATTTAAAGGGGACTGAGGTTACAGAGGCTGGACAGTATGTCTGAACTGGGTACAAGCCAGATGGAGACCTCTGGCCTTATCTGGATATGCGTTTGGCCTTATCTGAAAATCCTATAGCCGTTCTTGGTCCCACTACATCAAAGCATAGGGAACCAAAAATGGTCTACTGAAATTCCTCGTTCTCAGACTCAGAATCGAGACTCTCTAACTCCGAGTCTTGCTCTATCAATTCCTCTGGTACAGAATTTAAAAGCTTTCTTTTTTCCTCGGAAGATAGAAAAGAATTGATAAAAGCAGTCAGGGCAACCATCGACCACTCCGATAAGAGTCCATAGGTCAGTCCAAGAGATGTTTAGTGGTTTAGCGTTTTTCCAGTCCATAAAAACATGCATGAAATGATAAAAAGGGAATAGAAGGCTCCAGAAGCTATTTATTTGAAAAACAATCTGACGTCCCTTTAGTGAAGAAGACTAAGTATTGTTAACCTCCTGTCCAAAAGTAGATGTGTCCCTTTCAAAATTGGTTAAAGGGTCTAATGCTCTTGTTGAGGACATGGGGTCCCTAAAAGACCCCGTGGATAAAGTAGATTTAGGTCTGAAAAAAACTTGGGAGTCTGCTGCTGCCCTTTTCAAACCAAATCTGGCTGCTACATCGGTCGCCAGATCTCTTTAAAAGATGCTTACAACAGTTGGAATCCCTTATGAAAGAAGGTTCCTTTTATGACTCTTACCTCTTATACTGAAGGCAGTGTATTTCTTGTCCGATTCCACTGCAGTCTGTAAGGATGGTGGCAAGAACCACTGGGTTATCGGTTGTGGCCAGAAGGGCTCTATGGTTAAAATCTTGGACAGGTGACATCAGTTCAAAGATGAAACTATGTAGTCTTCTTTTTCAAAGTAACCTAATTTTTTGTCAGGATTTGGAGAGTATTTTAGAGAAAGCGTCGGCTAATAAAAAAAACTTTTCCCCGTGAAGCAAATAAAAAGCAGTTTCCCTTTGGAAAGTTTGAAAAAGGAGGTTCCTTCCAGTCTAAAAGATCTGACATTTTGGACCACTGTCCCTCTCTGTCAGAAGATTGGTAGAGGCAGAGGGTTCTTGTTAACCCCAAAGAGTCTGAATCTTCCAAGCAATGACGCCAGGCTTCAGGTGGAAGACTAAAACTCTTTACAAAAGAATGGGAAGAAATTTCCATGAACCCTTGGGTTCTTAATATTATATCAAAGGGTTACCATATTTCTTTCAGTCTTCCTCCACCCATAAATGTCTTCAAAGTAACCCCAATTCAGAAATCTGTTCTTCTACAAGAAAATCTAGAGGAAGGTATCTTAAATCTGTTGGCTCAAAAGGCTATTATCCCAGTTCCAACCCTTCAACAAAGAGGTTATTATTCACCATTTTCTTTTGGTAAAAACAAACAAACAGGATTCAGTCTGAT